>NC_052353.1:14338498-14341326 GCF_009727055.1 Benincasa hispida | reverse complement strand
TTGGTACATTCTTGTGTCGCATCTTCAACTACGCTCTCTACACATTTTTTGCGCATATTCTCATCGGTGCATAAAAATTAATTTAACATTCGTTTCTTCATATACCAAAATACAAATTTAAAAAAAAAAATATTAACCATAACTGTGTCAAGGTTAACTTGTCTTTATGCGTACGATGAACCAGCATAAAAAAAACGCTGCATCCAGCCGACCCGCAAATTGTTATTTGTGTTGAAACTCTAAATATAGGTGCTTTAAATCAACCAAATTTATCATTAACGACATCTTGGACCGCAAATTTCTAACATATATTTATCAACGCTCCAAACCACTCATGTTTCTTCATTGTTTAATAACTTAGCACTGTAATAACGTGCATTTCTGTCCGTTATCACACCCCCAAATTTAAACAATGCTTGTCTTCAAGCATAAGCTAAAGATTTTATTTAGAAAGTCGATTGCAAATCTCTTTTCCTAGATTTCTCAAGGATACTTCATTCAAATCCTATACACCAAAATTTCCTTAATTCATATTCAAGTCTCCTCTTAAAATATTTCTAAGATCTAGGGACTGCAAGTTTAACCTTCAAAAGGACTTTACCAAATTCCAGGACATCGCATGATTTATTTCGAAAAAACTTTTTCACTAGGGTGTTACATGATTTTATCCTTGCATATTTTTGACATTGTTATTTTTTTTTCTGAGCTTGTGTTGATCCAAGTGCCTCACCTTCGTTTTGGCTTGCCCCCACGTGTGTCATGTGGACATCCAACTACGAGCAAGGCGCTCTTTCTCAGGCTAAACTCATACCTTCTTGGCAACGAAGTTACAATCATTTATTTATGCGTTGATCTTGGCGACTTATTTTCGTTTTGGCTTGCCCCCACATGTATCATGCGGACATCCAACTACGAGTAGGTGCCTTTCACAATTTAACTCTTATGAACATGAGTTTCCTCTTTTTCTTCTTCTTTTTTTTTTTTTTTTTGAACAAAATAGCAAGGTCGAAAATAAATACCTAACCCCCAAATTTAAAATGTGACAATGTCCTTATTGCCAAAAGATTGAAAGAAGTCATGTGATGTTCTTAAGAAGCTACGTAAAGAGTCAATTTGAAAGAAAGCTAGTAGACCACTAACTTCTAGAAATATTTCATGAGGTGACTTTTCTAAGATTAAGTTGACTGTAGCATATACGAAAAAAAATAGAAGCATGTGTTTCATCATTAAAATCATAATTGGCAAAGAGATAGCATGTGGTGACTTACTAAATTTATCAATATTAGATGATTGCGGTAATCAAAGAGGATGCGGTGGTAAAACTTTCAGAATTAAAATGCAATGTGATAGTGCAAAATTTGGAATAAAGTGAAGGAAAAATACAACCCCCAAATTTGCGCTGTCGCCCGCATTGTTTGTTGCTACATCCTGCTTTGCGACGATCTTCCTTATTTGGATTGCAGTGATGGAATAAGATAAGTTGCTTCTTCGTGTAGCGCCTACGCAATCATTCGCCATGATCATTGCAAGAAAAACATCAAGAGGGTCAAATATTAAAAAAAAAAAAAAAGTAAACAAAATTTGTCTCGATTTTTTTTTTTTTTTTTTTTTTTTTAGAGAAAAAAAGAAGTAGATATGCGATAATAGATAAGATGACGAAAGTTATGAAGTATTGATGTTGGAAAAAGGATACTAAAAAGGATTGCGTCCCTGATGAGGTCGAGTCATATTTTAACTTAGGGACCGCTTATTCCAAGCTAGGCTTTTCACGTCCACGGTGAATTTTTCTTCTTTTCTTTGTCCTCTGAAATCTTGACTGCCTTAATCCGGAGCTTTTCCCCGTTAATGTTCATCACAATCTCTCCTGTGTGTACATCAATTTGGCGCGACTGGTCAAGAGGAATGGTCATCCCAGTATGATGGGCACATCTTTGTCTGCCTTATAATCCAAAATGATGATGTCTGCCAGCAAGGTGAATTTATCAATTGAGATTGCGGCGTCTGTCAACTCTCCTTCGGGATGTATTCGGGATCTGTCCGCAAGTATGGGAATCTCTATTGTGGGTGTGAGTGTGCCAATATTCAATCGTTTGAAGATTGATAGCGGCATTACATTTATACTTACCCTAAGATCGCATATTGCTTGGCCACTGTAGATCCCTCCAATGGAAAATGATATCGTGAAGATTCCTGGGTCGCACATTTTTGGTGGGATCATAGCATTTTGCGTTGCTGCCACTGTCGCGATCTTGTCTTCAACATTTTGTTTCTCTTTCGCTCTTTGCGGAACTGGTAGTGGTTGAACTTCTTCTGCTTCATGTTTTAAAGGCTTGAGGGTGGACGCAACTTTAGAGTTCATCTTCTTGGGCTTTTCTGAGTTGTAAGTCAACGATTCCTCGGTTGTCACCACATTCAAGTTGGTCGTGATGGGGTTCTCCCCTTCTTTCGCAGTCATTTTGTTGCTTAGCAAGGAGACTACTAAGCATTGTTCCTTCCCTGTAACCCTAGCGTTGCATGGTAGCTCAATTGAGCTCGGCAAAGCTCCTTGCATTCTATTTTTGAGCTCGCCCGCAATTTTCCAGCTGAATTTCGAGGTTTCGAATGGATGTAGCTTGATTCTAAAGCACTGATTCGTTTTTCTCAATGTACTGCTTCAACAAGCTCTCTAAGGACGAAGATTGTGATGTTTGCAAACTACTGGCATGATTGCTCTCTGACTCTCATTTCGCAGGAAAAATCCGGGTGGCCCTCCTTTTTGTGCCACAGATTGAAAGCTTTGTTGTTGATTTTTCCACGCGAAATTTGGGTGGTTTCTCCATCTGGGGTTG
>NC_052353.1:14225868-14337748 GCF_009727055.1 Benincasa hispida | reverse complement strand
GTAGCATTACTGGCTTCATTTCAAACCTCGATCCGTTTAATGCTGTCCTCATAATTCCTGGAGAGAAATCATAAAGGTTGGGCGACGCATAGTCTCGAATGGGTCTATTGCGGTCATTCGCCAGAAGGATGGGGTTGGCCATTATATTGTTTGCGTTTGCGGCCCTATTTGTCGGTTGTTCCGTCATTCTTGGGGTTCTGTCTTATTGTTGGCGGTTTTCTTTTAATCGTCGTCGAAATGTTCTTTCAATCTCCGGGTCGTAATTCTCCAGAGATCGAGCTACAAAGAAATCAGAAAAATTACCGTTAGCATACTGAATTGCCAAAGTCCCTGGCAACGGCGCCAAAAACTTGATGTGTTATTTTATGAGGTCAAAAATGTGGAATGAAATACGGTGATGGAATTGCATTGAGCAACAAGTTTTCTCAGTGGAATCCAGGTATAAACCCCACTGAGTTTCCTGATAAGTCCAGGGTCGAACTCAGGGACTTGGGAAAATAGTTTGCGGAGGTAATTTTTCAGGAAAATTTGCGGTAATCGGTAACTCAAGTAGTTGTTAGTGTTGTTGGTTACCATAATAAAATAAATAAATGTGGTTGATTTGAGAAAAGTTTGATTATGTGATAGATGCACTGAGTATGCGGAGGAACGGGTTGAGAAGGTCTTTAACTAGCATTACTTGGGAATGCGTCAGACTATGCGATCATGCTACCATCATGCAATAACAAATCATTTTCCAATGCAAATGTGGTGCTCCTAAGTCTAGGACGCATGTGTTGAATGCAAAAGTGTCCATAGAGCTTATTTCTAAGTCTCTACTCTTTTCCTATGCGATGATGCAAGATGCACACAAAGACAAGGTGACAACACACAATCATATCCTATCTCTAGGATGCATGCGATACGTTAATAGCATACAATGCTTATTTCTAAGCTTCTATCTCTTGATTATGCATTCTAATC
This sequence comes from Benincasa hispida, assembly GCF_009727055.1. Taxonomy (NCBI): domain Eukaryota; kingdom Viridiplantae; phylum Streptophyta; class Magnoliopsida; order Cucurbitales; family Cucurbitaceae; genus Benincasa; species Benincasa hispida. The sequence continues at coordinate 14,336,785 of NC_052353.1, read as the reverse complement.
TGACTCTCCTCTCGAGTCTAGATTCTAACCTGACTTTTCCAAGCCTAGATCCTGTCCTTAGACTACCCTCCCGAGTATCTCTAATGGACGAATGAAGCAACATAATACAAGATAATCGCATAGAATGAAGATCCTCAGTTATGCTAGCTAAGTGCTTCTCAACCCATTCAACAGATTTAGCTACTCATGCGTAATAAACAAAGAGTGAACAAATATAGAGAAGTAAATTCCATTTTTATATATGAGTTTGAGTACAAAATAACAATGGAAGATAAAGGTAAAGAGCTTGGTAGCAATCCCTTGCTGCCCAAGGCTTTTACACTGGTAACTTTATTTGGTTCAAAAGATATTCCTGCTTCCACAGGAGCTGGCCCCTCTCTGATCTTGATGCTTCCGACACTCTTCCAAGCTCATCGGAACGATCTATCGGCACAATCTCCTTCTCTCGCGTCCGCCTTAAAATAAAAGAAAACCTAAGAACAAAGCTAATCTATCTAAGGTAAAATTCTCTAGCTCTCTGAACTTGCTGAACCCCTTTTCTGAAGGATGCCTTCGGTATTTATAGAGCTTCAGGGTAAAAAGCAGCTTCTCTCTTATGATTGCACAGATGTGATGGCTTTAACTGATGTATCGAATATTTGTCACCGAAAAGTTGAGTGTACTTGTTATCGTTAGCGGCTTGTCAACTTAATTTGGATTCGACCGTCATTAGCTTTCTATCCCATCGTGACTAATTATGCTTTTCACCCAGATGCGCCCACCAAGTTGCGCCGGCTCTATGCAGCAGTCCTTCTTGAGCAGATGTTTGCGAGCACAAATCACCGCAAAGCCTTGCGATAATGCTGTGCTCGACCATTGATTTCTTGTGATCGCACTTTTCGCCCTGCATTAACACATATTCTCCATAAAAATACCAAAGTTAACTGTTCTTATGCGATGAACGCATACGACCGCAATGTTATGAACTTAATGCTTTTTGGATGCAATCTAACATATTTTATCAATGTAAACCTTCATTGTTTAATAACTTAGTACTGTAATAACGTGCATTTCTGCCCGTTATCATATAGCATTGGGTAGGCGATCGTATAGCATTTTGTTACTCAGCGATCGTGTAGCGGAGCTCAATGATCGTGTAGATAATTTAAGCCACCATGTAACATTTGATAAGCGATCGTATAGCATTTGGTAGGCAAGGTAGGTGATTATATAGCATTTTGTTACTCAGCGATTGTGTAGATAATTTAAGCGATCGTGTAGCATTTGATTAGCGATCGTATAGCATTTGGTAGACGATCATATAACATTGGGTCGATGATCGTATAGCATTTTGTTACTTAGGGATCGTGTAGCGGAGCTAAGCGATCGTGTAGCATTTGGTAAGCGATCGTATAACATTTGATAGGCGATTGTATAGCATTAAGTAGGCGATCGTATAACATTTTGTTACTCAGTGATCATGTAGCCGAGCTCAACGATCGTGTAGCATTGGGTAGGCGATCGTATAGCAATTTGTTACTCAGCGATCGTGTAGCAGACTCAACGATCGTGTAGATAATATAAGCGATCGTATAGTATTTTGTAAACGATCGTTTGGACTTGTTTTCACAATCTCAATTTTTTTTTAATTCTCATATACTATTACCATACATACTATTCCCAGACATTGTTTTCCCATGCACAACAAACATAGTCATCCTTGATTCTCAGCAATTTTATTTTCAGACATATAATTCCCAGACATCCTTAATTCCTGGGCATTGAGAAAATCTCAATCCAAATGCCCCTAAAAATTTGATGTTTATAATTTAAAAAGTTTAATATTTTTAGTTTAATACAAAATTATTGTGATTTTTTTAATATATTTCTTATAATAATTTAATTTATTTTTTTGGTATTAAATTTGAAAAAATAGTTTTATAAAGTTTATCTCATTGTAATGTTTAAAAAGTTGATGTTTATAGTTTAAAAATTTTAATATTTTTAGTTTAATAAAAAATTATTGTGATTTTTTGCATAAATTTCTTATGATATTTGAAAAGTTTAATCTGTTGTTATGTAAAAATAATTATAAAAAGTTTAATTTATAGTTATGTTTAAAAATAGCTTTAAAAAGTTTACCTTATTGTCATTTTTATTGCGATTTTTTAAATATATTTCTTATATTTCTTATTGTGATTTTTATTGTGGTTTGTTTTTGTTTAAATTTGATAATTAGTAGAACAATTAGTAATGTATTATTTGTCTTTTTTTTTTTTTTTTTTTTTTTTTTTTTTTTTTTTTTTTTTTTTTTTTTTTTTTTTTTTTTTTTTTTTTTTTAAGAAAATGGTGAACAAATGTTTGGGATTTATGTTGTTTACAAATGGTAAAATGATTGATGGTATTGATGGAGTTGACTATGACCAACCACCAAATAGGGCTTTTAGCATAAATGTGAACAGTGGAATTGTATTTGAACAATTCATTGAAATGGTTGGGATGTCACTTAGTGTAGATATGGGAACAAATCAATTAGAAATAATATATAGACATCCTAACCTAGAACCATCAGATCAATAAGGTTTATGTCATTCCCTATTCCGAATGCACAAGCTATGAATTTGATGTTCTCAATCGCGATGCCACTGCCGAATTTAGTGCATTTGTATGTAAATGTAAATAAGATAGGGTTGGATATAAACTTGAATGCACCATTTAGTCAGTTTGAAGATCCAACTGAATGTATTGATCCTGATCCGGAGTCAGTTGCATCGCTATATGATAATGAAGATATGGCAGCTAACAACCAGTATAGAGATTTCAGAACTGAAACGGATGATGAATTTGAAGAGTTGGATTTCGATGGTCGTGAACATGAGTTACCTTCAGATACATTCAACGATTTAGATATAAATGTACTGGATAGCATTTGAGAGCATGACCCAATTGTAGCTCCTGTGGACGTTGACAATACTTAGTTGTATAAAGGGATGATTTGTCAAGACAAAGAAATGCTACAACACGCAGTCAAATGTTTTGCTATTAAATGTAACGCACCATATGAGGTTGTGGAATCGACACCGATAATTTTGACAATTCGTTGTAAGAAGTGGGAGGAAGGTTGCAAGTGGAGACTTCGTGCAACAAAAAAAAAAAAAAATTGTATGGCTTGTTCGAGATCACTAAGTACGATGAGCAACATACATGTTTTTATTCAGAATAGAATCAAAGTCATGTGCAATTAGATTTATCAATGATTACACTAGAGTTTTGTGATGTCGTAAGAGAAAAACCATCTATCAGCGTGGCACAACTGCAGTCTGACATCAAATAAAGGTTGGATATCATGTTCCTTACCATAGAGTATGGGAGGGCAAAAGAAAAGCGTTGGCTAAAGTGTTCGGTGATTGGGATGAGTCTTACAAATTGTTACCCAGGTTGTTGTATATGGTTAAGCAGACCAATCCCAGAACATGTGTAGAGTGGAGAGTGAAAGAAACGCTTACTGAAGGCCATGTTCTCCTAACTTCTGTATTTTGGGCATTTGGTTCTTGTATAGAAGCTTTTAATAAATGTCGGCCGATAATTCAGATAAATGGTACACACTTGTATGGCAAATATTGAGGAAACTTGCTGATTGCTACATCAGTTGACTCGAATGGGCATCTTCTTCCACTTGCATTTGTCATTGCAGATGAAGAGTCTGCAAACTCATGAGGATGGTTCCTGAAACACTTGAGAGAAATAGCAACACACCTGTCTCTTATACACATCTAGATGTGTATAAGAGACAGCAATTTGTTTCAAGCATATTTTATAATACTAAGTGGAGTAAAAATTCAGGTACGCACACGATAAAATAAATAAATGGGCAGCAAGATCTAGTAAACATGAAGTACAATCATATGATTGGAATAAAAGTGTGTTTTATGTGAAGACCGGATGTCATAATCTCAATGCTAAAGGAGGAAATGTTCAAATATTGAGGCTAAACAGGTCCGAGCGGTACTGTTCATGTAATAAGTTGCAAGCGTTCGACATTCCATGCAATAAGTTGCAAGCGTTCGACATTCCATGCTTGTATTTTATGGCAATTTTGCTCACATTTTAACACGAACTACGAAGACTTTATTGAGGACTACTATAAATTATCAACGTATGCTGAATGTTACTCTGCTCAATTTTAATCTGTACCACATGAAGATTACTGGATCACACACCCTAATATGCCCGTCTTACAATCTATCGTTGTTGAGAAAACGTGGTAGATCAAAAAGTTCACGTTACCATAACGAGATGGATTGGACAGAACCAGTCACTCGACAACGATGTAGATTTTGTAATCAGTTAGGCCATAATCGAAGGTAAGGTCCTTCGTTACTAAGACAGGCTTCAGATAGTTAGGGATTGAGAAATAAATATTTTTTTATTATATATTCAATTTTTTATTATAATTTATTGTATATTCAATTTTTTTTCTTGTAATCTATAAAGTTGTACATTATTCTTTTAATTGAGAAATCAATAATTTTTTTATCATGTATATTTAATTAAGTGTAGATACTTTTATTATATATTCAATTTTTTTGTTATAATTTATAATGTTGTACATTATTCGTTTAATTAAGCTGTACATTATTTAATTGAGAAATAAATAATTTTTTTATCATGTATATTTAATTTAGTTAATTAAGTTGTACATTATTCTTCTAATTGAGAAATAAATATTTTTTTTTCTTTCAGATCATGGTTTTAAACCCAGGACCTATTGATCCCGATGTTTTGTACGACCAGTCTATTCATCGATATCTGTTGTATGGTGAGATCGTAGTATTGGAGAAATATCTTGCAGGCATCGAAAGGCAGTCATTTTGTTTACTTGATGTTCCTGCCACTATTAACTAACCTCTATGATGCGGGACAATATTCGTGGGGTGGAGCATGTTTGGTATGGTTGTATAGACAACTATGCAAAGCAACAAGACCTGAGGTTCGTGAGATAGTTGGACCTCTCATACTTCTACAAATATGGGCTTGGGAGCGATTTCCAACAATGACTCCGCAACTACAACATGTCAATGATGCTCAGTTAGCTGGACGAGCCTACGGTCCTCGGTATGTTATTTTAATTCAATTTACTTTTTATATCACTGATCTAGTTAATTTAGAATCTAAATTATCAATTTAAAAATTTAGGTGAAGAGACAAATTTTGTATGACTAGGACAGCCACACATGTAGTCAGCTAATATAGATACATGTTTGATCTGCTTCAACCTGATCAGGTGATCAAGTACATTAACACTGAACCAAATTGATTATTTTATACACATTTTTATTGTATTTGTCTTTAATGTTCTCCAATATAATATTTTTTGTTTCAGGTTATTTGGGAGCCGTACAAAATTATTATGATGCTTTGCCCAATTTCTTACGAATGGTCAAAACATACGGTAGATGATCACATTGGTGAGTGGCATCTTCCTGACGGTGACGAGACAATTCGTTTTCAGCAGGATGTCTCATTGCTTTGTAATACTGAACCCTACTGCATATATCGACTTAAGGACTGTAAATTGTTCGAAAAAGTTGCACATTTGATAGTGCGATGGCACTATCGTGCAGAGTTTATTGCAGTGAGGGTTTCTATTGAACAGTTTTGATAGGGATGTCACTCAAGACTATATTCGTTTAGTATAATAATATCCATAAGATGCTACGTCACTCGTCGGCAGTAGGCAGCTTGGTCATCTATTATAATAGAATAATTATCTAATTATTTTTAATTTAAATTTAATTTAAATATTATCTAATTATTTTTAATTTAAATTTATTTTAAATATTATCTAATTGTTTTATAATTCACAGAGATCAAACAACAGTAAACTTCGTGATGTTGTAAATGATCCAAACCAGGTTCTTGCTATATGTAGTGACAACCAAAACTATATGGAGGAGATACATTATATGTACGATATATCTATTGTTCCTCCACCAGCTCCTAGACGTAGAGGACCTGTTCGGGAAGAGGATGAGTTTGATGAGGTTGCCCATAATATGGAAGAGTTGCCCCTGTGATGCAGACACAGAGTCAAACTAATTATGTTAATTTGATGATGATGATGATGTCAGCATTTGATTAAGGACATCATGACTCAGAGGTTGGTCATTCATCTTCATATGTGCATGGACATGGTTGGGTTGTGGAGAACATAATAAATATTTATATTATGAAGTGCCTACAGAGGTACTAGAGCAACATCAAGAAGAACCAGAGCATCCTCAAGTTCAAAGTCGACGTTTGCCTTATGGGACACATTGATTTTTGTAATTATTTTTATATAAATGAGATATTTTAATTTACACTTTTTTATTTTTATAAGATATTATTTTCTTTTAATTTGTTGTTTTTAGAGTTAAGTTAAATAAAACAATAAAATAATAAAATGTTGAATATACCAAATAATAACGAATTAGAGTATAATAAAATAAGAAAATAAGAAAATGTCGAATTAATGAAAAATTAAACTATATTTTTAAAAATAATTTGAAAATAACAATATTTTTGTAAATTGTTTTTAAAACAACAATATTATTTCAATTTCCCCCTCCATCGTTCCACTTTAAAATTTTCTTTATTTTTGTTTCATAATCTTTTTCGGAGCTTTCTCTCTCCTCAACCTTTAAAATTTCCATTTTACTATTAATTTATTAAAAATTATCGACCATTTTTTTCCCTTATAAAACAAAATTTTTCTTTTTTTTTCTTTTTAACATAAAACTAATTTGTTAGCTTGACATTGATTTCGGTCGACATATTGATATTTCTGTTGAATTTTTCACATATACATAGTTTTGACATCGACATAAAAGAATGAATCAACATTATCATTATATTGTTGAAAAATGCATAAAATATAAAAATATCAACAAAATGTCACCAAGGTAAATGTAAAATAATTTTGTTTAAAAATAAAAAAATGTTTATTTACTAATTTAAATATATATTTTTAAATTTTAGATTTTTATAATTCTTTTTACAAATATCCTTTGATATTGATATTTTATTGATATTTTTATTAGAATTTTTTTTAATAAAATTAAGACATAGGCATTTCTAATAACATCTGTCATTTGGTTTATTAAGACATATATGCCACTTGATACAAATTTGAATTTTGGTAATTGGTGAGGTAGACTTTGTTAATAGGTGGGTTTAATTTTAGATATCAAGTAGAATTCAAGTGATAATTAAATTTCAATTTAATGACTTCTCAATTTTTTGTTAATAAAATTTAACAACTTTGGTTTTTTTTTTTTTTTTTTTTTTTTTTTTTTGGAAAAGCTTAATTGAGAAATTTTTATACATTAATCTTCTGTCTGGAAGCGAGAATACGCACAAAACAAATTTTCTGGAATAAGAAAGATTTGAAATGAAGGTAATAAAACTTTTATATTTGAATATTAGGAGGAGAAAAGTTAACTAACATAACCTTTTAAACTTAATTGATATGAAAACAAGAGTTTCAATGAAAATAGAACTGTATTTTCCTTTTTATGTGTTTGACAATATATTTAGAAATCGTATTTCCATTTAATCAATGGTTCAAAATATATTTGATAATATTTTTATAAATAGTAAATTTATTACTAGTAACCAACTAAATATTGGGTTGAATTTAAAGGACCTTTTTTAAATTTAGAGAAATGGACCAAACTATTTACAAATTATAGTAAAAGTTAAAAAATTCTAAAGATTAAGGCCAAATCAACTATGGTTATCTCGGTGAAATGTAAGTCTCTTCTAACAACAGTATTATAAAGAGAGACTATTCATTTCGTGGTCGGGTCTTATACAAACTATTTATATAAGATACCCCACTCTCATGTCTCCATATGAATGATCAGAATCAAATCATTTGTAACACTTTACAACGATTATAACAATTACAAAGCAAGCCATATCTGTAGTGTTACAAGATAAGGTACCATGTTTTATCCATCTACTACAGACCATTAAGGTTATTATTTAAACATGGTTGACCTGTATGTCTCCACATATATGTTTAAGTTACATCCAATAACCTTGGATCTTAGTTTATTGATTTTGTGTTAATGCAAATATACATTAAATAAAATAATACTTATTTTATTAAATAAATAATATGTTTGTACAAATACAATTTACATACTACAAGACTACGAGATTTAGGGCATCAACCCCAATAGAAATATTAATCCATTGCAATTGAGCTTTTGACGACGATACAATACGTTGCAGGTTGCGATGTAAACTTATTTCGACACAAAGTACTTTGTGATAAATTAGGCTTTAGTCGCAAGCTCAATTAGTTGGGCGGGAGTTTTGGTGCTTGATTAAAGAGTTTGCAATGAAATAAACTTTAATTGCGAACTAGGGTTTAGTCACAAGATTTTTTTCCCACTCTAATACATTCACTCGAGGGTTTCATTTTTTTACCCATTCCCTATAGTCCAATATATTCTCTCTGAAGCAAGGAGTTGCACCATTCATCTGAAATGAAGGAGGAAGCTCTAGTTTTGTTCGTCTAAAGTTGGAGAGGAAGCGTCCATCGTCTAAATTCGTTAAGGAAGCGTGGTTTGTCTGAACTTGGGACAAAGGGGTGTTCGATTTTTAGGGTAAGGATGTTCATTCTATTCGCTTCGTTCTTCAGAATAAACATTTTTGGTTTTCATGTACAAAGTGGGTTTTTTATTTTTTGTTCAAGATTTCTTATCTATTTTTTTTTCCTTAGTTTGCTTCCTCTTTAAAACTTTAGTTTTCCCTTTGATAGGTGAAATTTCGCTATATACTTCCTCTCCTTTTCTAGGAAGAATTTCTTTTAGTAAATGAACTTTATTTACTTTCTTTATGAAATAAAAGGGGAAGTTAAGCAAACCGGTACCGAAAGTGGTGGAAGGGAGAAAAATGAGTAATTAGTTTTGCTTAAACTATGATTTATAGAATATTTGTCTATTAAAATGTGGTTAGGATGTATTTAAGTGGTTGAATTTTGGAATTCATTATTTGATTAAAATGTGATATTTTTTGTGTTCAAATTTTGTTTTTGATGTTTGTTTACATGTGAACAATTTTTTTTTCATCTTATTACGTGATTAGAGGGGTGTTATTGAACTTTTGAAGTTAAAAAACAAAATTTGCTCTTGTTCTCGTAGTTGGACTTTATGATTACTCATTCAGTATATTTGTTTCTTTTCTTCCGAAATTCTATTTGTACATTGATTTTTTTCTTGGTTAAGCTTCTCAAAGATACGTAAATTTTTGTAGTGTTTCTTTTAGCATTCTTGCTTTATAATTTTTAGTCGAAATTTTGTTATTCAAAAATTTTAAGAGTGATTTTGATGCTACTTATATGATTAAAGTTAGATGTTGTTTTATTAGCATCATGAAAATTTGATGTGCCCTTTTGATGTTTTTACATAGGGTATCTAAGTTTATTATGCATTTAAAAAATAATTTGGAGAATGGTTGTGTAGTTATATTGTATGTGTTTGAAGTGCGTTTTGAAGGTTGCTTTGTGTCTTCAAAATGTGTCGTTATTTGATCAAAGTTTGTGTGATTTGGAAGTCATTAATAATATACTATTGTGCCTATTGAACATTAGAAGATTGCTTGATTTGGGTGATTTCAATCTATGGTTGATTTTATTCTTGGTTAAGCTCATTGAAAAATTTATAGATATGATTGTGTTGAATGTATTTAATTATTTTTATTATTATGGAATGCTGAAAGTTATATATATTCTCCTCATATTTTTGTTTACTTTAAATAAGTTTATGGTAAATTTTTATTTAATTTATTTTCTCAATGTCAAGAACTTGAGTTGCAACGTCAAGAGTATGAAAGAAGATTCAATCAAATGAGTGAAGTTCTAGAAAGATTCACTTGATGAAGTTTATTCCTTAGTAAGGTAATTTTATTAGTTTCAACTTATGCTCGTTTTAGTCAAATTAATTAGTTAATTTTAGAGACGAAGATGAGTTTAAAAAGAGAGAAGAGGAGAAAATCAAATTCAATTTGGGCCTTTAAATCTTGAAAAAGAAAAATCAATGGTGGAGATTTTTTTTTTTTTTTTAATATCGAACAAAAAGCAAAAGTTCATCATGTGTCCAAAACTAGTCGTTAGACACAAACATAAAATAATATAAAATTCATTTTCTTTTTAGACCCAATCCATAAATAAAAAACCTACCATGTGTTGCTTCTCCATTGTGTCACATTCTCCATTATTTCAAGTGGCACATTTCAATTGATCCACTTTGATGAGAAAAATTTTGACACGTTATCAGCTCGAAAATTTTTCATTAAGCTTGTTTCGGTCATATCTTCTTTATTTAAACTTCGATCTGAGTGATTCAAATTGCATTGGAAGTGTTATTTTGAGCTCTACACAATAGACACCTTAAAACACTTAAATCATTAATATATTAATTCAGGCTTGCTATCATTAAAATATTAATTAACTGATTGATTTAAATTAATTAATTTGAGATTAATGGCAAAAAAGCCAACATACTAAAGACCAAATTTCTTTTAGTGTTGTTTATGGTCCTATCATAAACAACACCCTCTCGGGCCATTGAGAGGGGGATCCCATTGTTCAAGACTCAGAGTCAGCACTTGAGAGAACAATTCATCTAAGACGAGAAGATAGGAAGGAGTAAATCTATCTTGTGTAGCTATGTTTCCAACTCTCTACTTGGACAAATCCCTAAAATGGTAGGCTCATTGAGTCGACAAGTTGGGCCACTGTCACCTATATAAATCAAAAGACTACCCTCATAGACAAGAGTTCATAACTCCCTCAGTATTGAGGTCGAGTTACATATAGTCTTCTTATGAAATGTTAATCTTCCAGTTAACAGTGTTATAAAGAGAGATTAATCATTTCATGGTCTGGTCATATACAAACTCTTTGTGTAGATACCCCCACTCGCATGTCTCCATATGAACGATTAGAATCAAATCTTTTGTAACACTTTACAACTGTAACAATTACAAAGTTGGTCGTATCTATAATGTCACCAAGATAAGGCACTCAACCTTATCCATATACTACAGACCATTTAGGTTATTATTTGAACATGATCCACCTATATGTCTATGACATACTATTCAAGTTTCATAAAATAACCTTGGATCTTTCTTTTATTAAATTTAGAGATAAACTCAAAAGAATAATACAAATAAAATATTAAAGGCTAAAATATAATTTAAAAATATGGTTTTAATATACACTTGAACCACACTAAGCAAAACTATCAGACAAGTACATATTCTTGAACTACTTCCATTCCAACATTTCAAAATTTCAAGAAGCTTAATCATTGGAATAAAAAAAAATGAATCAAATAATTTTAAATTACTAAATTGAAAATAAATATGAAAAGAAAATTTTACCTTTGGAGCAAGCAAATAATTCAAAAAATCCACACAAAAATCATGAAGAGTTTCACCCAACCCACAATCTTGAACAAATATGAACCGAAACTCGAAGATTGGAATAGATCTGAGTTGAGACTAGTAAATCTGGCGAATGCACAATGCTGGCGAGTGATGGCCTGACAAATGAAGCTGAATCACCACGCCGATGATCAGATCAGAAGACCCACGATAGATCAGTTAAATAGACGACCAGATCGAAAAAGTTGATAACCAAATCTACATATTCGACGTCGGTGATGAACCTGCACAACGACGGAGATCTGACAAATATTAAGAAAATATCCCTATGCTCGTTGTTAGAGATGTGCACAACCAAAACGAACCTACATGACGAGCTGAATGACAAATGGACTGCAGACGGCTAGCTGATTGACATCGAAGATCTAACAAATTTGCATGAGCTGAATGGCAACCTCCACACACGAGTTGCACGAAGTGATAACAAACCTGCACAAGCTCGAAACTGCACCAGTTGAACCTCCACGACAAATGGACTATGACGAGCGGTGGTGATCGGTCAAGGGCAAGAAGGTTTGGAAGGGAAAAGTGAGAACGAAGAGAGAAGAAAGGTAATGAAATGGAAGAAAGGATATTTTTTTACCAAAGAAAAAAAATAAATAGATATCTACAATGTCGGTTCCTATCTTTAATGTCGGTTTAAACCGACATTAAAGATCTACTTTTTTTTAAAAAAAAAAAACAAATATTATACATCCATTTTTACTTTTTTCCTCTGACATTAAAGCCCAAAATTCTTGTAGTGATGGATAATTGCATATATAAAAAATAATCAACTATTATTTCAAATAACTTATTAACTACGAGACTTTAGGTCATACATCCCAACAATCTCCCACTTGCAATAAAATCGATGAGACATAAGCTGGTGAGACATGTATCCTAGGGCATACTCTATACTCAACATGTTCTCCCACTTGACTTAGCGCACTAGGGACATGTCTCATAGTCCTATACATTTTAGGAGATCCTTTCACACTTTAGCGTAGAGAATCCTTTTATATAATTCAAATTGTTATGTCAACAAATACTATCTGGTCATCACCATGATGTTTCTTTTATTCTGTTTTTATTCCTATAACTTATACGTAGTCCTTACACCACATTATCTCATAAAGTAGTTAGACTAATCCATATCTGAAACAACTTTCAAATATTTAATGATATACTATGGTTATGCAATTTATTGCTTCATAAGCAAAAATATTGCCTTGTAGTCCAATGTACACCACTTAGAATAAAATATGTATTTCTCTAATCCTGTATGAAACAGTGTATCTCGTAAAAGATAAAATCTTAAACTTTATACATCAACGTCTCATAAGTTTTAATTTATAAACTCAATGGCCATACTATTGATTTAACCAATATAACTAACCAATTGTATACTAAATATCAATTAGTCTCATGTAAGAATTACATCCTCTCAAAGTTTGAGGTGTATTAGGAAACTTTTCCTTAGACATATTAACTTCAATATAGAATGATACACTATCATTCTATCTAAAGTTAATGCATGGAACATTCAACAACTTTGTAAATGTAAAATGTATGAGACAAACTTAAGATCATGTCCTTAACATCTCTATATGGATATTTAATATACAAAAACACTTCAAATCAACTATTTGAAATTGTTTAAATAGTCAAACTTTCTTACTGATTTTTCTTTAAATCATAATGAGTAAATATCAATATAAATAGATAAATACCCACTTTTTATTTTCTTGTATGTACAAGAACATTGTGATTGTTCAAATTTATGGGTTATGATATTTTATCAAACCCTTCTACTCAAAGATTTTAGTTGTAAAATTCATTTCTCAAATGAACATAATAATTTTGCAAACATTTTGGAATTCAATCTTTGAAAAGATTCTTGATTTGTGTGGATGCATTGAACTTCTTTTCACAAAAGAATTAATTCAATGTAACGAGGAATCAAATAATGTACAAAGACTCTTTATAGTAACTAGTGAGAAAATTGACTCACAGACTATTTTCACTAACTAGATCCAGCGCTGGTTTTCACCTTACGTTAACAGTCTTACTTTGAACTTCTCTATCTCCAAGTTCTATACTTTCAAGTTTTTGTTTTATATATCCATTCATATTCTTTGGTTTTACTCCAACAAGAAAATCCACAACAACATACTGAGATTAAGTATGCATACTTTATCTCAAGTTTTATGACTTTGACCCAATGTCTTTTGTCAACACCCTTCAATTCTTGTCATGTAGTATGACAACTTTGACTTCCAATAAGTCATAGCAAAGGATGAATCATCTCATAACTCTCCCACTACTTTTGAGGTTTATAAGTTTTCATCTTGTCATTTAATATGACAATATAGACTTCAAATAAGCTTTTGTAACGGTTAGTTATCTCATAACTCTCCCGCTACAATGAAAACTTATTTGGTTGACAAATAGAATTTGAGTTTCAAAAGAAAATAATTGGTTAGCAACACTTGTTAACTATTAAGTGGTTTTACTTGGAACTAGTCAATCAACACAACCTAACCTTTTTACATGTCCATAGCCTTTTATATTGACATTCCTAATAAAATTAGTATTTGCCACATAAATACTTTATTTTATTTTTGGACTATACAAAAAGTCATTTTATAAATCCTCAAGGATTACCTACATTTAGGTGTTTTTCGAAGATTTGTTTCGCCAAGTGCATTTATTAAAGGTTCCTTTTGACACAAGTATCTCAACTTACCCAAATATTGAAATGTCGTAAACCAGTTTTATAACACTTTCATAATCCAAAATTGTTTCTCAAACATTTTTTGAGGATACAATGTTCAAAATTGCAATCTCTATTGTATATCCTTAGTGGAGTCTGGCATCAGTGTAATGAATATGTTTAACAAATTGCTTACATGTACTAAGTTTAACAATGTCAAATTTCTCTTGTTACAGACAATTTCATCTAAATTGTACCTAATACTTGAAGTTGAGATCTTATCTCATCTTTATTAATTAGGTATAGTACATTAAAGTTTCCTGTACTAAGCATTATGATCTGATCATAATGTTACAATAAATTTGCATAAATGACTTAAACTTTAGTCTAATTTCGTTTGAATATTTGAAAGAAAATAAGACTTAATTGCATTAGATTAAAATACTTTCATTCTTAAATACTTATAAATCGAATTAGTGACTTATTTATGAAGTCAAAGTTACTCTTTCAATCACTAGACCACTTGGGTCAAAGGCGTAAATCCAAAAGATTCTTTGGCCAGGTAGTCTTATCTAATAAGGTTCAATGACACTTTTATATGAAAAGCAAGACTTTTGACAGGTAATAGTAATTTAACTTTAACTCTGAGAGAATTACCCGTAACTGTCATCTAAATGCCAAAGATAAGTATCCTTTTAGGAGAAAAGAATTTGTCTTCCTTTCTAGATTCATTAATCCTTACTCACTCTTAATTTAATATCCATGTGTTAACTATTAAAACAAAGAAAATGTTTTTGTTTAAAGCTGAACATATTTTCAAACAACTTTTGAAAACATGCCTTGTCACTGAAAAATATTCTTACTTTATGAATTATTAAGTAATAAAGTCTGGATAAATTGAATTTCTCTTATGGTGATAAAAGTATCATATTCAGCATAAATAAATAACATTTTAATGTCTCCCACTACTTTAACTGTTATGAGCTTTCTGTTGCCAATAAGTAGAAGTCATTCTACTAATTTTAGAGCTTGTTAAGAAACACAATTTAAGTGTAATGAAAGAAAAATTCTAATAGTGAATCTTTATTCAACTATCAAGATGTGAATATTTATTCTCCGCCAAGAACTTACATCGAATTTACTTTATTCTTTTTTTCCCTTTTGAGGTATATCTAAAATTCCTCATCGTATGACATCCCAAGCTAATGTGGAAACTTTTTTCTTATTAGCTCTAGTCACAATTTTTTTTCTTGGACTCGGATAATACTTGACTTTTGATGTCACACCCCCTCCTGGTTTACCCTCTAAAACCAAAAAAGGATATGACGACAGCAGTTACCGATCTACTTGCCGGCACTTACTGCCTAACTTAAATGAAACCTGCTTAAAACCTCAATATGAAAAAATGACTGGGCAGTAAGTTAAGTATGACATTAACCAACATAAAGACTTAATTACAGTTCCAGAAACAAACATATGTCCAACGAAAAAGATAAGAATAAACATGGGTCCCAAAAGAAAAATAAGTTTCATAAGTCTCAAACTCCTCTCCGAATATGTGTACATCAAAACAAGCTTAACCTAAGCTTCTTCCTTTGATCTCCGAACTTTGGGTGGCAAGCTGCAGTGGATTCAACCACGGGAAAACTGACCGCCACCTGGGAAAAAGGAAAACATTTGAAAAAATTGAGCTGGTTGCCCAGTGAGTGACTCATAGAAATACATTTCTCCTCAAGCCTTTCATATGCATTAATGTAAATAAATAAACATGTTGGAAATAATCTCAAGCAACTTACATAGTATCATGCATTAATTATAGCGTTATGATCAATCATACTGTCAAACCTTAGTTGAGAACAAGCATTCATAGCTCAAGCTCCAAATGTCCATTTATGGTCGTGAGACCTATACTTCGGTCCCGTTATAAATACTGTAGCCAGGTGACCTAAACTTCGGCCTCTCATAAAGAACTACCTACATGCATGTAAAGTATACTAAGTACCATCAACACCTTAGGTACTTCCTCAGATACCTTCTATACCTTCGGTACCTGGTATATTAGAAACGTAATATTCATAAGAAATTCGAGCATCCTAAGCTTTAGGCATAGCACTTACCTAGCTTTTGCCATAACAACATTATTACCATTCAACATGCATGCTTTACAATAATAAACATGTAGTTGCAATACTCTTTCATTCAATCTTAACATACGCTAGGATTAGTAAAACTCATTTAAATAACTTAAAACATCATGCTTAGAAATGCCATGAACCCTTTAAAACATAAGTATAAACTTTAGTTATTTGGAAAACCCATGAATGTTAGCATGAAATTCATTTGGAATGCATGCCCCTTTTTGTGTATATATTTGAAAATATTTAGTCACTCACGGATCTTTAGGCTTGGTTCTTCCTAAGCTTTGTAGGCCTCCCCAATGGACGTAGCTCCTATACATAAAAGAATAAGAGTTTAGTTGCCATTTTGGCCTCCCTTTTGAGACTACTTTTTTAACCAAGCTCATACTTAGCAAGGGGTTGCCTATTCATCCAACATTTTCAGATTCAATTTCTAACATAAATAACTTGAAAACTAGAATTCATTTTAACAAAGTTCCTTTTCCAAACATGTTCAGAATTTTGTTAACAATGTTACCTCAAAGTTTCAACGTGAAACTTCTTATGGTTAAGCCTGGGCCTTCAAATCTTTTCCAAAAGCCCTAATCGTAACACCCTGCTTTAGCAAAGATTCTAGGTTTAATATCCAAAGTATGTAACTCGAACCCTAGACATTTTCTTGCCAAAGTTCCTTCTACAAACTTATTTAAAATGGTGTTCACAATAATACCTTAAAGTTTTGGCTTGAAAGTTCAAGTGGTTCGGTCTAGATCTACGTTTCTTCATCAAGTGCCCGAAACTCCTAAAAAATAACCTTCCACTCTTCCTTCCTTCTCCGACTCTCTTTCTGGTGAAAACTCCCTTCCAAAAATTGATTTCAGAAACTAGACTCACAGAGCTTACCAATGGTACTAAGTTCGTCTGGTTTGCTCGAGAAAATCATCCAAAACAAGCTCTTGAATTTTCCTTCCCTTCTTATACTACTGTCCAGCCCTTTTTCATGAAATCTCCTTAAGCCACCTCATTTACTAATGGAGATTAAGGACCCAGATTAAGCCATATGTCCGGTTAACTAAACGAGCAGTTTAAAAACTGATCGTTTCAAGCAAACTCGATCCTCGCCGAAGAAACTCGATGGAGAAGGGTCCTTACTCGAAGGAAAATTCCATGGCTCTCTGTTGAATACTCGATGGGAAGGACTCAATACTCGATGGGATCGCTCAATGCACTCTCCTTACTCAATCACTCATACTCGACGTGCGACCCTTTCTCGCTTACACTCGACGCTCGACCCCTTTCTCGATCACTTATACTCGATGCTCAACCCTTCCTCGATCACTTATACTCGACGCTTGGCAACATTTACTCAATGCCTGCCTTGTGCTCACTTGATGCTCAATCACCCCTTAACACGACCAATACTTACCCAGAAATTCTCTTTGTAAGGCTAGATGAATAAGTAACCGAGAGCTAAGTTTCAATACTTAAACATTTTCCTTCTTCAACTTATCCTTTACCTCAAAACGCACAAATCCAATCTAACTTAAATATTTAACCCAACACTTTGCTTAACTTAAGCAATAAACATAATTTAAAAGGGAAAGTAAGGTGCGGGTTTTACATTTGAGGTCATTTAGCTTCCTAAGACTCCAACATACAATATGTTTTTGTCATGACTTTATCTTCTAATCCAGACACATCATATGTTGTTTAGATGATAAAAGTAAGCTATCAATTCATTTATAATTCATGAACAAATTCATGAACATTTCATGAATTGGCAACAACCTTTTTTTAGAACATTTCCTAAATTAAAGAAAATTTTAAAATTACACTACCATTAATAGGGGTCATCATTGAAACTGCTAAATTTTTAATATATATATATATATATATATAATTTCATTTTCCTCTCAGGGCTTCTTTCCTACACAGTCTCGATCGAATCTCATCAGTCACCACTGCTCGCATCTCACTCTCATGGTCTCACCACCAGCACCAGTCCTCGTCACTTTCATTTCTTCTGAAGGTTTCGCCCTTCACCGTCACTTTCATTTCTTCAATGTCACCTTCACCAGTCATTGCTCAGTCTGAATAATCGATTACGAACACCAATTAGCGATTACTCTCCCTTAGGTTAGCCATTCACCGGCTCACTTTGAATAATCGCGCCTCACCGACTTTGATTTGTGTCTCACGTTTCACAGTTTACCAGAGTTTTTTTTTTCTTCTCTACTTTGCTTTTGATTATTTTGAGATTTCCTATTTGTGGAAGATGGTTTTGGGTGCGGGTTATTGTACTCATGCATCAAAATAATTCTTCTCCATCGAACAATATGGTTCGTTCATACAATAATTAAAGAAAATGTTTGGAGGCTGAAGCTAATGATCTTTTCAAGGGATTTTCCTTCCAAGCAGTGTTCAAATTTTGTGCACGGTTTAATCCTAATTCTACTCGGTTGTTATGTAGCTTTTATGTCATTAATATCAATTCAAAGTATGCAACGTATTGCTGTTATTTTCATGTTCAATACTCGTTATGTAAGGTTTATGTGCATAATTAGCTACGTCATTATTGCAATTGCTGATCTATTTATGTTTGCTCTAGAATTAACTGTCTTACGTTGTTATTTGTTATTTTGATTTCTTATGCAGAAAGGTCTAAAGAGTCTAAATAATCTGTTTGTAATCCTTTCTTATATTGGTTTTTCGACGAGCTTAACCAATAGCGACAGTAATACTTGAAGGATCTCATGTAAGAGAACCTTGAGCGCGGGATCATCCCAATTTCCATTTTTTAGAGAATGTAATTTTTACAGAAAAGAAAGAACAAATTATGCATTTACATAAATTATAGCATCTTTAATTAAAAGAAAACTTAGAGTTTCAGAAACCAGAAGACCACATCAGAAATCATCAACCTTGCAGTAAGCTTGTATTGAATGAAATTTCCAAAGAAGTTATAGATAGATCAACAAGAGTTGTTGATCAGGCCGGTCCTTCAACAAGGGTTGTTGATGGAGCTAATACATATTTGGTCAATAACACCCTTCTCGAGTATTGAGAGAGCCTCAATGTAGTGAGAGGTTTTTTCAACAAACTAACCGTTACATGGATTTAACAGAAACTTAGGTCATCATACCTGATGATAGCATAGAGGATCCATTTACTTTTAACCGGGCAATGGAAGATGTAGACCAAGACCTGTGGATCAAAGCCATGTACCTTGAAATGGAGTCTATGTACTTCAATTCAGTCTGGGAACTTGTAGATCAACCGAGCTGGGTAAAACCTATTAGTTGTAAATGGATCTACAATACGAAACGAGAACAAAACAGTAAGGTACAGACCTTTAAGGCTCGACTTGTGGCAAAATGGTTTACCCAAAGTCGATAAGGATACTCTTGTCCATAGCCTCTTTTTATGATTATGAGATATGGAAAATGGATGTCAAGACGACCTTTCTGAATGGCCATCTTGAGGAGAGTATCTATATAGCTTAGCCAAAGGGGTTCATTAAATATGGGTAAAGAGTAAAAGGTTTCCAAACTAAAGCGATCCATTTATGGGTTGAAACATGTGTCTAGATCCTGGGATATAAGATTTAACACTGTGATCAAAACTTATGACTTTGAATAAAATGTTGATAAACCTTGCGTTTACAAGCAAATAGTCAACAAAATTGTAACTTTCTCAGTATTATAAGTTGATGATATCCTATTCATTGGACATGATGCAGGATTCTTGACTGGTATTAAGAGATGAGTAGCAACTCAATTTCAAATGAAAGATTTGGGAGAAGCTCTGTATGTTCTTGGAATCCAAATTGTTGAAATCGCAAGAATAGAACGCTAGCCTTATCTCAGGCATCTTATATAGACTTTGCTATAAGATGTAGAACTCTGAGAGGGCTTTGCTACCTTTTAGGCATGGAATTCATCTATCTAAGGAATAGTCTCCTAAGACACCTCAAGAAGTTGAGGATATGAAAAACATTCCCTATGCATCAACAGTTGGTAGTCTGATGTATGTCATATTGTGTACACGACCTGACATATGCTATACAGTAGGAATCGTCAACAAGTTTCAGTCCAATCCGGGATATGATCATTGAACTGCTGTTAAAAATATGCTCAAGTATCTTTGAAGAACGAGAAACTATATGCTTGTGTATGGCAGTAAGGATCTAATCTTTATAGGATACACTGACTCTGATTTTCATACCGATGTAGATTCTAGGAAATCAATCTATTGAAAGAATACATTCAAAAGAATGAATCAGTTCTTTAAAATCAAGCAACATTCATTCGTAATCTACAAATGGGCCAAATTGCAGGTGAGCTGAAGAACAGGCAACAAAGAACACTTCCCAGCACCACTAAAATTCCTCACCATATGAGAGATAAAGGCAAAGAACAATGTCAGGCGGTGACTTCAAGAAGTGGACGCATGACAATAGAGGTAAAAAGAAAATCGCATGAATCTAAAATCCAAGATGAAGATCATGCATCTGAGGAAAGTGTTCAAAAGGAAGAGCAAGAACCAGAAGAAATGACCACAACAATTCCAACAACACAAGAAATGCAACCACATCCATTTCCACAAAGGCCGAAAAAGAAGAAAAGCGATGAAAATCAATACCAATGCTTCTTGGAAGTATTGAAACAGCTGCATATCAACATCCCTTTTGTTGAAGTAATAGAGAAAATGCCTACATATGTTAAGTTCTTGAAAGATATTATAACCAAGAAAAGAAGCATAGGGAAGTACGAGATGGTGGCTCTAACGCAGGTGAGCAACGTGATCATTCTCTAAAAATGAGAGATCCAAGAAGTTTTATAATACCTTGCTCAATCGGAGGAATTTACATTGGACATGTGCTATGCGATTTAGGGGCAAGCATAAACCTAATGCCCCTGTATATTTTTAAACAATCGGAGGTTGGAGAACTCATGCCAACATCAGTAACCCTCAAATTTCAAACTTCATCATTCTCGATTATGAAGCTGACAAAGATGTCCCTATTGTCTTGGGACGACCATTCCTCTCCACTGGAAGAGCTCAGATTGATGTGCACAAGGGAGAGATCGCAAAGAATATCAACAGTTAAAAGTTGAAATTCAGCATCATAAAGGCAATGAGCTACAATAAAGCTCATTCAAGCGATGAGGACGAGGAATGGCTGTGCAGCTGGGATTGGGAAATAAATGAAAAACCAGAGGAAGAGGCCCAAGTCTCAATCGAAACATGCAATGTGATGACTATGATGTCGAGACCTTGTGAATGACTGATTATGAAAGAAGAAAAAGGACTGAACAAAACTTCTCTGGAACAATCTCCAGCCCTTGAGCTGAAGGTGTTCCCAACTCATTTGAAATATGCTTTTTTGGGGCAAAATGAAACCTTGAAAGTTATTATATCATCCACGTTGACCAAAGAAAGAGAAACAACTCTTCTTGATGTGTTTAAGAAGTACCCCAAAGCAAAAGGGTGGACCCTTGCTGATATTAAGGGGATAAGTCCATACTATTGCATGCGTAAAATCAGATTAGAAGAGGGACAGAAGAGCTCTGTCGAAGTTCAACGCAGGTTGAACCCTGCGATGAAAAAAGTTATAAGGAAGGAAATCATTAAATAGCTGGACGCCGAAATTATCTACCCCATATCAAATAGCACGTGGGTCAGCCCTGTACAATGTATGCCAAAGAAAGGGGGAATGACTCCCAATGAAAACAATGAACTAATACCAATGCATATAGTTACCGGTTGGAGAATTTGTATGGACTACTGGAAAATTTCATTGATCAAATGTTGGATCGACTAACGGGGAATGACTATTTTTGTTTCTAGACGGCTACGCAAGGTACAACCAAATAATGATCTCACCAGAAGATCAGGAAAAGACAATGTTCATATGTCCATATGGGACGTTTTCTTTCCGTCGCATGCCATTTGGATTGTGCAATGCGCCCAACACATTTCAAAGGTGCATGATGGCTATCTTCTCTAATTATCTCGAAAATTCCATTGCAATATTTATGGACGATTTCTTAGTATATGGGAAGACATAGGAACTATGCTTGGAGAACTTGGAGAAAATCTTGAAAAGGTGTGAAGACAAGAATTTGGTTTTGAATTGGGAAAAATGTAATTTTATGGTGACCGAAGGAATAGTTCTTGGCCACAAGGTTTCTAAGAATGGACTAGAAGTTGATTGCGAGAAGATTGAGGCGATTGAGATGTTGCCGCCTCTAACGATTGTGAAGAGTTTGAGAAGCTTTTTGGGACATGCCAATTTTTATCGCATATTTGTCAAACACTTCTCAAAGATTTCTAGGCCATTGAATATGTTGTTGGAGATGGATCGATCTTTTGATTTTGAGAACAATTGTTTGGATGCATTTGAAAAATTGAAGCAGCATTAATCTCAGCTCCTGTTTTAATTTCTCCAGATTGGACCAAACCTTTTGACCTTATGTGTGACACCAGCAGATATGCGATGGGAGTTGCATTAGCTCAACGAGTAGAAAGGATTCTGCATCCTATCGCGTATGCAAGTAAAACCCTTAACAGCGCTCAAGAAAACTATACGACCACCGAGAAGGAGTTGCTGGCGGTGGTTTTTGCTGTGGAAAAATTTCGACCATATTTGTTAGGATCCAAGGTCATCATTCACACCGATCATTCTGCTATTAAATATTTGATGACTAAGAAGGATGTAAAACCAAGGTTGATTAGGTGGGTCCTATTACTACAGGAGTTTGACATCGAGATTGTGGATAGAAAAGGAACAGAGAACAAGGTTGCTGATAATTTGTCAAGACTTGAACATCATGAAAATGATCGCGTACAATCATCTGTGAACGCTTCTTTTCTTGATGAGCAGTTGCTGAAAATTGATGAATATTTGCCATGGTATGCAGACATAGTCAACTTTCTTGTTTGCAAGCAGTTACCTGAAGATTATACCTCTCAACAAAAAAAGAGGCTCATGCATGATTGTAAATTTTATTATTGGGATGAGCCCAACCTGTATAAGAGGGGACCTGGCCATATTCTAAGACAGTATGTTCCTGAGACAACATTTCATTCCATTCTATTTCAATGCCATGAATCGCCTTCGCAACAGGTCTTACAAAGTGGATACTATTGGCCTACTTTGTTCAAAGATGCACGCGACTAGGTTATGAAATGCGATAAGTGCCAATGGATTGGGAACATTTCTAAAAGAAACGAAATATCAATGAACATCATCTTGGAAGTGGAATTATTTGACATCAGGGGAATCAATTTCATGGGGCCATTTCCACCATCTAATGGCCACAACTATATCCTACTGGATGTTGACTATGTTTCAAAATGGGCAGAGGCGATTTCCTGTGCCTCGAACGATTCGATCATAGTATCAAAGTTCTTGCAGAAGAATATCTTCTCTCGCTTTGGCATCCCACATGTCATTATAAGCGATGAAGGTACACATTTTGTCAATTGTATCATTAACAATATTTTGATCAAATATAATGTACATCATAAAATAGCAACAATATACCACCCCCAGACCAATGTTCAGACAGAGGTATCGAATAGGGAGATTAAAACTGTATTGGAGAAGGTTGTTAATTTGACAAGAAAGAATTAGGCTCAAACACTCGATGATGCGTTATGGGTGTATCGCACAAAATATAAAATTCCCATAGGGATATCCTTATACGCACTTGTCTTTGGCAAAGCATGTCACTACCACTAGAGCTTGAACACAGGGCAGTTTGGGCCACAAAGAAACTCAATTTTGACTTTAAAGTTGTAAAAGAAGGAAGGAAGTTGCAATTGATGGAATTAAATGAATGGAGACTACACGCTTACGGGAACGAGATATATAAGGAGTGGACGAAGTGTTGGCATGACCAAAGCATTCATAAGAAAAATTTTGAAATTGGCGAAAGGGTTCTCCTATTTAATTCTAGACTTCCATCTTTTTCTAGGAAAGCTAAAGTCACAATCGTCAGGACCGTTCGTTATCAAAGAAGTCTATTCGCATGGAGCGGTGGAGTTGATCAGTGAAGCGGGACCAATGCTTTCAAAGTCAATGGGCAACATATCAAATCATACTATGGAGGAGATCTTGATTGAAAGAAGACCTCCATATATCTTGGAAAGCCCGAATGATGCAATGGAAGGAAGTCCCTGCGCATCTAAGAATTATCCTTCATGGGACGCATCATATCCCTTTTTTATCCTCTACTTTCAGTTATTGTTATTTTGTTATCCTTTATTATTGATGTTTTGATATGTTTTTGGTTGTTTTTTGTTTTTATATTACAAAAAAAATGCTTCCTTAGAAAAATGAGGGGATTAGGGTTTCTTATGCGACGAGTGATGCGATGAATCTAAGAGAGGCATGAGAGTTATATTCAATGCATCTCCAAGAACTCATCGCAGGCGAGGGAACGATATGTCACCTACCATAAGACGGTGAAAAGACATGCTGCCAGTCCATTAATATGTGCAGAACTATCATTGCCCCGAATCACGAGGCAACCGTTCATCTTTCTTCACCCCTCGCCTATTTAAACCCCTTCTCCCCCTTTGAACATTTGTCTTCTTCAAGCAAACCCTAAACCCTAAGCTTTCTGTAATCCAAAGCTTCCTCGAGCACTAAAAAAATTCTCTTCACCCTCTCTTCAATCATTCCCTTACCTTTCTTTGATCAAATGGTAGGCTAGAAGACTCCTTCTTTAGCCCGTTCATCCACACCCACTTTTTTCTATGAAGTGGGGTCTCAAACCGTCTCCTTCAACCCAGTCTCAATCCCGATCGCTATTGCACCGACCTATGCACCACCAGCCACAGTGGCTTTACTTTCACCATTCAACCCTAAATTCATCCCACCCACCACGACAACATCCTAGTCCTCGTCCCCCCACTTTCTCTATCAATCATCTGCCTCTGTTACAAGCGAGGCAAGGCGAAAGGACGAACAGAAGGTTTATGGAAAAATCCTTAAAACCTAAACCCTCTCGAGTCCCTGGATGAAGGCATGGTCAATCAACCTAGCAGACAACAAGTTGAGCCTTCGCCAATCGAATCGGTCAGAACGGTGGCTAGGTATGTACGAAGCATCGAGATGGTTGAAAGGGATGAGCCTTTGGAAAGAAGTGGAAGAAATAGAAGAGGCAATGGAGTAGATGTTTCTGCTGCGAAGGCATTGGCAAAAGAATTCCAAAGAAAGGCCAAGAAGGTAAGGGAAGGCCTAAAAGAAATAAAGAAGGAAGTCGAGAGACTCATCGCAGCGACAGAACTTAGTCACGAGATTTGGATGGACAGTGCGGAATGCGCTATGATGGAATTTGAAAAATAAATGCAAGAAGAGAGCAAAAAAGAAAAGAGAAAAATAAAGGAGAAAGCTCAGCGCACTAGGTGCGAGTCGACTAAAGCAAATGAAGGAAAAGTGGATGTAAAAAGGAAGGATTCGGAAAAAAAAAAAAGAAAGAAGAAAAGAAGAAAGGGGAAGTAGGTGGTGCCCCGAGGAAACTAAAAGCACAAAAACAAGCAGTGGCACGAAGAGAGGAAAAGGGCAAAGTGCCCATGGTTGAGGAGGAAAGAACTCCAAAGAAGCGACCACTGATTTTTATTGAGATGGGGTTCTTTCCAGAGAGTTCGCCTCTGCCATCCTTCATCACAAAAACAATTGATGCATTGGGATGGAGAGATTTCTGCGTTGGGGCTAAAACGATCAGGCCATCAGTGGTGACCGCTTTCTATGACAGGAAACCACATACTGGGTGATACAAGGCTGACGTTGGGGAAGCAACAATAGGATTGGCATTAGGAAAATTAACCACCTATACAACTTGGAAGATATAGCTCATACTGAAGGAAATAGAATTATTGACAACCCAATGCCCGTAGAGCAAAGAGAAGCGCGGAGGGTAGTAGCACTTCCTGGGACAAAGTGGATAGTCTCATCAAAGAGGGTAAAAATGTTGTCCCCATACAACCTAATGTCGGAAGATAATGTGTGGTTGTACTTCATAAAGAGAAAGATGCTCTCTACAATGCATGGTCACTCGGTCTCCAAAGAAAGGGTTATGATGATCTTCTACATTATACGACTAATCCCCATAAACGTTGGTCGCCTGATTGCATATCAGATTTGGGCCTCGTCTCTAGACCAAGAGGGCAGCTCTTCTTCCTTTCACTCATTACTGAGCTATACATTGCTCAGGGGTGGTTTGAAGAAGAATAAGATTTGGCTGTGAAAAGCACATTGATGAATAACTCTCTTCACCGCCTGATGAGGTTGCCCGCAAGAAATTCAACCTAAGCAGCAGACAAAGCGGCAACCTCATCCCCAGTCTACCCCAGAGGCATCCTAGTGCAAGAAGCAGAGAGTGTCTATCGCCCTAAAAGTCAAAGAGCAAATAATCCCATCGCCCCAATTAAGAAGCTCCCCACCACATCAAAACCTTGAAGCTGTCAAGGTTGGCATTGATCTCAACCTCTACCCACCAACGCTTGAAAAGTCAACGTCATCGGCCCCAAAAAATGAACCGCTTCCAATATTTCCTCTTGCATCCAAACCACCAAGCTAGCTAGTGCCCAATGAAAGTCCTCCACGCTTCACTACTGATGACCCAAGCCTTCAAGTGCCTAGAATTGAAGTAGGCAGTGGATCTGGCATTGGCGAGGAAAGTGAGTGCCAGCCTGAAGAAGCGCAATAAGAGCAAATAAATGACTCTGAAGGGATTGACCCTGAAGCAGAATAATTTAAATTCCTCCATGATAACCTCTGTGAGTCTATATTAGGAGGTCTCAACGACATAACGCAGCATCAACAAGCACTTCAAATGCAGGTAAACGAGTTGATGCATCAACAAAGTCAGTTGAGAGAATTTTTCCAGACACAGCAGAACATAACACGCGACTTCATAAGAAGGATGACGTAAAGGTAGCACGATCAGTTCCACTACATGGTTGATTTGTTTCAGAACATCGTTGCTTGCTTAGTGGTGGTGTCCCCAATTCCCCTGTATTTTCTCGAGAATCCACAGCGGGATTACAACAACGATGCGGGTGAAACGTAAATTCAAGGCGGAGTCCTTCCTTTTTCTTGGTTTTGGCGATGTTTCTTTTATTCTTCTGTATCTCTTCGTTGAAATATACAAATTTATAGAAAATTTTGTCTATCTTGTGTGCCCTTTCTTTCTGTTTGTATCTTGTGCATACTTTTGATCGCAGACTTTTTTGGGTTGCCTTGTTTTGCCACTGATGACCACAAGGATGAAATTATGTCTTAACACTAATGCCTAGTCTAGATTAGTATTAAGTTTTAAGATTATTTTTCCTTTAAAGTTACTTCTAGAATTCAACAAGAACGCAAACTTTTTAACAAACGTCTTTTGCAATAACTTTCTAAAACTATCGCTTATTTCTTTCTAATAACCTTGATACCTTCTAAATTTGTAGGTGGAAAAGGCTTGAAAACATGAATGCTTCTAAAAAATGATTAATCTCCATGAGTACTTTATTATATTATAAAAGAAAAAAAGGCATTGAGATCTGAACTTGCTCGTAGTTTGATGTTCGCATGACACCCGTGGGGGCAAGCCGAAACGAAGTCAAGAATCGTGATCAACGCAAAAGGATAAATGATCGCAAATCCACTGCCTCAAAGATGGCATGAGTAAGTCTGAAAAAAGAGATTAGTTCATAGTTAGATGTCCATATGACACCCATAAGGGCAAGCAAAAACGAAGGTTAAATGCTCGGATCAGTGCAAAATCACAAGAAGTAGCAAGGAGAAATGTTTTTATCTCGTTTCAAATCTTCATTTTCAAAAATATGAGATAGTCTTGGAAATGAGTAAAGTATTTTTGTTTAGAATAAGCTTACAGCTTCTCAAGGCCAGAAGTATAATTATAGGAAGAAGAAATAAAACTAAAGAAAGTCTAGTCTAGCAAATTGAGTGTGGCATTCTGAGAGGTCTAGGCAATTCTCGATGGCATTCAAAATCATAAGAAGTCTTGAGTATATGCTTGAGGACAAGCATTATTTTCAATTTAGGGGTGTGATAACTTGTAAAAATACGAGTTATTGTATCTCTTTTAGTTTAAAATAATAATCGAAAGGCACGCAAATTAGATAAATTTTGCCAATAAATTTATATAAAAAGCAAAGCATGTGATCACTTACTTCTAACGCATAACATTTAAATTCTAGACTAATTTCGCTACTTTTGTGTAGTATACCCTTCAGTAGGCTGATGACCGTGTGATCACATGCCCATTAATGCGTTCAAAGCAAGAAGCAACCTGAGAAGAAAATGAAAATGATCGCATAAGCTGCAAACGATGAGGTATGACATGACATGGGTGGTGGGTGTCACATCACAAGTTGCGTTGGTGGCTGACAGGAAAGCTATGTTGAAGATTCAATGAACCACTGACACGTTGGAGTCTCCGCTTGAGGATATGGAATTTAATGCGCCCCATTAACGCAATCATGAGCTTAAGAAAAGCAGTGATCGCGAACGCCTATAAATACCCATGAAAATGCCATGCAAAGAGAGATAGAAGAATAGCGAGGAGAAAAGTCGTTAGTTGTTAGTTAGAATTTTAAGTTTGACGTTCTTATTATACTAGAGGATATATTGTGGGAGACAAGAAGAACACCCTGAGAAGGGATTCTACTTGAAACCCCTATCATTCTGCCATAGAAACTCCTTGGTGAGAGCTTAGGACTGTAGAGAAAGAAGATTATTCTGGTTGATTTTCTAAGGAAGCAGCTATAAACAAGCCGAAGGAAGCAAGACATTGAAAACCACGACTTGATTCTCTGACCCTCTCTTTTTGTGTATTTGTATTGTATTTCTTGTATTGACAAATTCAGAATTTCAGTATGAATACATATTTATTATACATCTTGTCTATCAGTTCCACCTATATCATGCAAAGCTAAATCGCTTCATGGGTTAGGAAGATTGTAGCTAACACGACTAAATAACTGGATGAATCATGTGATCAACTTGTTTTATACATGCTTATATTTCTTGCTTGAATCAATTGAGAAATTGTTCTAAGTAAAGCTAATCTAAGTTTGAGAGAATTTAGATTAAGACCTCATAAAACAAGAGAAAATGTTCCTTAGAAATAAGTACATTATCTACATATTACATCCATCGCATGCATCTTAGAGATAAGATAATGTGGCAAAAGACACTGAGAAGTGCTGGATGTAACATTGAGTGTATAACTTGATCACATATTTCATTCAATTGTTTAGAAAATGTTAGTGAAAGTTCTTCTCAACCCCCCTATCGCATAACTGTTATCCAACTCACACTCCTTCACTTTAGACATAATCCCCATTGCATATTTAGGTTTAAGTTTACTTATTCTATCATGCCTTTGAACATTTCTAACTCAGAAGAAAATCATATTTTAGTTTTATCGCATACTTACGAGCAATCCCTGTGTTCGACCCTGAACTCACCAGGAACTTTGGTCAGATTTGCATTTAGGTTTGAATAAAGAAAACTAAGCGTTCAATTCTCATAAGCATTATTATTTCATCGCATGAACAAAACACATCATTCACTCTAAATGGAGAAGCTATAGTTTGGAAGAGTATAAAGCAAAGTTGTATTGTTGACTCCACCATGGAAGCGGAGTACGTGGCTACATGTGAAGTTTCAAATGAGGCAGTATAGCTTAGAAAGTTCTTAACAGATTTGAAAATGGTTCCAAATATGCATCTGCCTATCACTTTCTATTGTGATAATAGTGGAGCAGTTGCAAATTCCAAGCAACCTAGAAGCTATAAGTGCAGAAAGCACATTGAGTGCAAATACCATCTTATCAAGGAGATAGTACATTGAAGAGACCTGATGATCACGCAGATAGCCTCATAATATAATTTAGCTGATTCGTTTACAAAGTCCCTCTAAGCTACAGCGTTTGAGGGTCACATAGTGGGTCTAGGGTAATTGGGAGAAATTATGGGTATGTGATGCCCTAGTTTATTGTATTTATTCTCTCACTCTCAACATTGTGTGTGTGTGTGTGTGTGTGTGTGTGTATATATATATATATATTTAATCCAAGTGGGAGTTTGTCGGGTTGTATGTCCTAAAATTCGCAATTTGAAAATATTAAACATATTCTATAAAGATGTTATTGAGGTTTATTCAGTAAAGATGTATATGTAAATTTCTTTTGTAAAAGCCTAAATCCAATAAACTAATGAACCCCTGGCTATAGCATGAATACTTGAACTATATGTGGAGACATAAAAGTTGATCAAGTTTGAGAATATAGCCAAAACGGTCTATAAGTATAGGGATAGGGTTGGGTACCTTATCCTGGGGACAACATGGATGTAGCCCACTTTGTATTTGATGCAAACGATGTGATCCTGAATCATTCATGTGGAGACATGTGAGTGAGTGCATCATATGAAAAAAAAAATGTTTGCATAAGACCGAACCACGAACAAGTCATTTTTCTTTATAACATCTTTTACTGTTAAAATTGACTATTTCAATCTGACGACTTAAAGTAACTCGATTTTAATCCTTAGCTAACTATGAAGTCCTGTTTATTCGGGATTACCTTTTAATCTACATGGGTGAGAATGACTCAATATCGCCAACTCAATTAGCCTCTCATTTTAGGGGTAAGATCGGGTAGATAGCTAGGGATATAGTTCTGTAAGACGGAATTAACTCCTACCCATTTCAGGGATAACAGATAGGTTGTTCTTTTAAGTGCTAATTCCTATCCTTGAACAAGGGGTCTCACCCTCTCTTTGGCCTAGAAGGACTCAATTTAGTGGTTGGACCACAAACCAAACATTCGTTAGTGAATCAGTGGAGACTTAAGGAGCAAGATATATTTATAGGGCTAAAATGGTATTTTTGACCAAAATGTAATTACAAACAAGCTGTGAAGGGTTGACTTACTAATCATGGTTAAATCAAGTAGACAAAACATATCTAGAGTGAGGAGAGTACAACCGTTGGGCTTTACTGGAGTGTTCGATAGTTAACAAATGTTGGTTAATTTGGTTAATGAGATTAGTCGATTAATCTCGGATCATTGGAGCTCATGATCTTTAGGTCCATTAGGTCTCCCTGCTAGCTCATATTGGACTATACCTTGGATTAGTATAATGAGAGAATTTGAATTTTTCTAATTTTTTTTAGGGAATAAAGTACTAATTATATACGATACAATTAGAATTTTAATTATCAAATTAAACAATTTAGAGAGTTAAAATATTTAAATATTGTATAAATGAATAGGGCTTCATGTTTGGGATAGGTGTTTTATTAATTTAATATTTGATATTAAATTAAATTAATTATTTATTTACAATTAATTATTTGAATTAATTTTATTTAAAGTTACAAATTTAATTTATGAAATTCAATTTTAATACCAAAATTCATTTTAAATTATATTTATGAAAAATAATTTTAAAATGAAAATTGGATTAAGTGAAAATTAGTGGATTTATCCAATATTTTCCACTTATTTTAACACCTATTTTCCACTTATTTTGTGTGATTTGTTGTCAACCAATTTTGCAATTCAATTGCATGTTTATATTATATAAAAGTTGGAGTTTAATTGCTTAAAAAAGTTCATGCAATTCTAACCTTTTGAAGGTTGTTTTTTCTCTCAAAAATTGGTTCACAAAATCTCACATACTCTTAAATTCTCTTCATTTCTCATACAATTTGGATCCCACAATCCATTCTAAGGCCGAAGAATAGTGAGGAAGGGTTTTACGGTGATCCATGAATTGTTTGTGATCAGAAATCATCAAGGATTTGGAGCAATTCTGAGTTATACAAAGGTTATACTTCTTAAACCCTAATTTCATATAAAATGACCTTGCATGCTTGTTTGCTAAAAATAAAGTAATTAGAGTTTTTAACATCCTAATTGTTTCCACATGTTAATTGTTAACTCCATCATTTGCATAGGTCAATATCAAGGTGAATGGAGAAAGTATTTATAGTAAGTGGTAGAGGGACATGTGTCAACGTATCGCACGATCTCCTTCATTAGTTTGCAGTAAGGTTTTGTGTTCGGCCTCATGGAATCGTTTGCTTGTGTCCCTCTAAGGAAGATATTTGCATGAAATTTTACTCAAACTCTAGTAATGAATAAGATTGCTTTAGCTTTTTCCCCAATCATTTTTCCCTATGGTTGGCTCATTGAGGCGGAACTCTTGAGTCTAAAATAAAGGGTTATGTTTACAAGAAATTATTAAGTTAATGATTTTCATACTGAACAATGGTGACTAATCATTACAGGAATAAGAGTTATTTGGTGTAATGATTAATTGAGAATATCTCAATTCAGTGAAGGGGTGATTGTCCACCCTTGGCTTTTATCCTAACTCATTGAAGCATCATTACAAAATTAGATGTCACATAGGTTACATTAAAATTTTGCTAAATTTTATTGGTTTTTAATGGGTAATGTTTATAACTAATATAAATAATTTGTACGTACCAAACTTCATTAAGACTAGCGCTACAATCAACCTTTGAAGTGCTGATAAGTTAAGTGGTGATAACTACATAAGTTGGAAAAACAAATCAGTATTGTGCTAATCATCGATGACCTAAGGTTTTTCCTACTCGAGGTATATCTTCAGGCCCCAGCTTAAAATGCAGCTTGAAATGTTTGGGATACATACAAGAGATAGGTAAAGGCAAATGAAAAGGCCCGAGCATACATTCTTGCCAACTTGTCTAAAATTTTGGCAAAGAAGCATGAATACATGGTTACTACATGCAAGATTATGGATTCACGTGAGAGATGTATGGAAAACCATCCTCACAGATTAAACATGACGCTCTGAAGTTCATCTTCAATGCTCGTATGAAAGAAGGGACATCTATTAGAGAACACATTCTCAACATGATGGTCCATTTTAATATTGCTGAAATGAACGACATTGTAATCGATGAGGCCAGTCAGGTTGACTTTATTTTAGAGAATCTGCCAGAGAGTTTCCTTCAATTTCGTAGTAATGTTGTTATGAACAAGTTATACTATAACCTGACCACCCTTCTCAATGAGCTATAGACTTACCAATCCTTGATGGAAGTCAAGAAACATAAGAGAGAGAAAAATGTTGTCACTTCCTCCAAGAAGTTCTTCAGAGGTTCGACCTCTATAACAAAGTTTGTACCTTCTTCATCTAGCATTAAAAAGAAAAAGAAGGGAGGTGAAGGAAATAAAGTTCACTCTACTGTGACCCAGAGGGACAAGAAGGCCAAGGTTACCAAAGAAAAATGTTTCTACTACAACTAAGAAAGACACTGGAAACAGAACTGTCCCAAGTATTTGGTAGAGAAAAAGAATGTTGATGCTCGATTTTATGAAGTGGATTATGGATGATATGCGATGGTGAAATTGCATTGAGCACTCAAGTTTCCACAGCGGAATCCAAGTGTAAACTCCACTGAGTTTCCTGGTAAGTCCAGGGTCGAACTTAGGACTTGTGAAAATAGGTTGTCTTGGTAATTTTTAGGAAAACGTTGAGGTTGTTGTTTTCAATGATAAAAAAATAACAAATGCGGCGGAGTTTGAAAAGATTTGATAAACGAAAGATACGATGAATATGCGGTGAACGGGTTGAGAAGGGTTTCAGCTAACACTTCCTATGATGCATTCATACTTTGCGATCATGCAACATGCATACAACAGTAAACCATCTCTCGATGCAAATACTACGCCTTTTAATGCTAGAACACATGCGATATGCGATAAGTCTAACACATAAGCCTCTATTCTTATTTATGCGATGACAGAATAACACACACACAATAAGGCGATCACATAATATCATTCCTATCTCTAGGATGCATGCGATGCAGGTTAGCAAATAGAGCTTATCTTTAAGTCCCTATCTCTTGTTTATGCAGTTCTAATCTTGCTCTCTCGAGTCTAGAATCTAACCTAGCTCTCTCGAGTCTTAGGTTCTTTCTTTAGACTCTCTTTCGAGTAGCTCTAAAGGGGTATTTGGCACAGCATAACACAAGATAATCGCAAGCAATGAACTTCCTAGGTTATGTTAGCTTAGTTCTTCTCAACCCATTCGACTAGTTTAGCTACTCATGCGTACTAGAAGAGTGAATAGATATAGAATAAGAACTTCCATTTTATAAATGTAGAGATGAAGTACAAAACAACAATGCAATAATAGAATAAAGAGCTTGGTAGCAAATTCTTGTTGCCTAGGCTTTTACACTGTCTTTCTGCTCGTGTTCAAAACATAATCTCGCTCTCGCGAGAGTCGGCCTACTCTCTACTTCTACGCCTGAAGGTTCTCTCTCAAGTTTCCTTGAGCGATCTCCAACATTACCACTCTTCTCTTGCTCCGCCTTAAAATGAAAGGAAAACTATGAACAAAGACGAGCGATCCGAATGTATGAATTTTCAAACTAGTGGAACGGTGAACCCCTTTTCTGAAGGATGCCCTTGGTATTTATAGAACATCCAGGGTGAACGATGGCTTCTCTCTCATGATTGTACAGATGGGATGACTTTAATTTCTTGACTAATGCACCGAATATTTGTCACCGAAAAGCTTAATGTACTTGTTATCGTTAGCGGTTATCAACTTAATTCGGATTCGACTGTCATCAGTTTTCTGTCCCATCGAGATTAATTAGCCTTTCACCCAGATGCGCCCACCATGTTGCGCCGCAACTGCCGACCAAGTTGCGAAAATCCTTCTTGAGCAAATATTTGTGAACACCATCACCACAATTGTGGTGATGCTGCGCTCAACCAATGATTACCTATGATCGCAATTTTCGCTTTGCGTCATCGCATATTCTACACAAAAATACAAAAAATCAATTGTTCTAATGCGATGAACGCATGCAACCGCAATATTATGAATCTGCTGCTTTTTGGACGCAATTTAACATGTTTTATCAATGTAATCCAGCATTGTTTAAGAACTTAGCACTATGATAACGTGCATTTCTGCCCTTTATCAAATGCCAAACAAGGTAAATATAATTTACTAGCTTTGGAAACCTGTTTAGTAGAGAATGATGATTTGACCTCGATGATTGATTCAGAGGCCACTAGTCATGTTTGTTCTTTTTTTCAGGGAATTAGTTCCTGACAACAGCTCAAGACTGGTGAGATGACGACATGAGTTGGAATTGGGTAAATTGTCTCAACAGTAGCAGTGGGAGGCGTTAGATTACTTTTACAGAAATCATTTTCATTCTTCAACAATATTTATGTAGTTCTTGGTCTAAAGAGGAACTTGATTTCTGTAAAGTGTTTGCTTGAACTGTTAGAGTTAGATAACGTGCAACAGAAGTATCAAGGATCCATAAGTATTCAAATTCACTAATTTTGGCAAAAACTAAAGCATGCACTTCATACTTTTGAAGAACTCTCCAAGAATTTGATTGTACAGCAACAGTCTTCACCAAAGATCACCATGAACCACCTCAAGATCTTCTCCACTATCCTCTTGGAGCTTTAGACCGAGTTGTGGGACTCAAGAACAGCTTGAAACGATGAAGAACAGTGATACACTCACAACAGCTCACTTTGAAGAACACTTTCTTCTCACTAAAATTTTCTCTCAAAATTTCTGTGTTATGCATGCCCTCAACTCACTCCAATCTTCTTTATTTATTGTAGATGAACATGCAAAGAAGAGAAATGCATGGCTTTCAATTCATGCTTGGAGTATTAGTGAAGAGAGGGAAATGGGATTTGTGTGAGCATGAAGAAGATGATAATGGAAAATCAACATTTTCCATTTTAACCATGCAAACCGATTTTCCAATTTTCTTTTAAAATCAAAATTTGATTTCAAAAACCATTCTGATTTATAAAACTGAAAAATAATTTTTTAAAATTAATTTAATATCAAATATTAAATTAATTTTTTGCTCAATAATCATCTTCATATATTTAAATCATATTTAAATATATATTTTCCTATTCCGTTTAATTTGAACGTTTCAAATTAATTTCTCAAGCTACTCTAAAGTTTAACCATTTACGAGCTAGTAGGGGGACCTCGTGGACCTACAGATCATGGGCTTCAACGATTCGAGATTAATCGACTAAACTCATTAGTCTGATCTAACCCCCATTCGTTAGCTAAGGGGACACTCCACTATAGCCCATAGTTGAACTCCCCTCACTATAGATATATTATGTCCACTTTATAACCATAATCAGTAAGTTGATTCTTCAGAGGTTGTTCGTAATCACAGCTAGGTCAAAATTATCGTTTTACCCCTGTGAATACATCTTGTTTCTTAAGTTCCTACTGACCCTCTAATGAACAATTCTGATTCATAATCTTTATGAATCAAATCCTTTCTCTATCATAAGAAGGCAGGGCCCCGATTGTTCAAGACCTGGAATCAGTACTTAAGAGAACAACCTATCTGCTAACCCTAAATAGGGTAGGTGTGAATTCCATCTTACAAGGCTATGTCCCCAGCTATTCATCCGGTCTTATCTCCAAAATGGGAAGCGTATTGAGCAGTGCTGTTGGACTACTCTCACTGTTTGCAGATCAAAGGATAATCCCGAACAAGCAGAAGTTCATAGCTAGCTCAGGATTAAGATCGAGTTAACCTAGGTTATTTAATGAATGAAATAGTCAGTTGTAACAGTAAACGGTCGTTATAAAGAAAAGTGACTACTTTCGTGGTCCAGTCTATATGCAAACTCATTGCATAAGATGCCCCCACTCACATGACTCAACATGAATGATTTGTGGATCACATCGTTTGTAGCACCGTACAACTTCTTGTAATAACTACAAAGTGAACCGCATCCAATACTGTTACCAGGATGAGATACCCAATTTCATCCAAATACTTATTAGACCATTTAGGCTATTGTCAACTTGATCCTGTTTATGTTAGTACATAAAGTTACAATATTCAGACTATAACCAAGGATGCATTTATTGGATTTTCATAATAAGATGAAAAATCAACAAGTCATTATTATTAATAAATAGAATGTTTAACACGAACTGTGAGTTCTAGGACATTCCTAACATGAACAACATTATTCTATTATCTTTAATGTAGATAAAGTGTACATTTACAAGAATGGTGTTCAAATTTGTTCTACAAACTTAGTAAGTAATTTATTTGTGCTAAGCTCGTTAGCATAAAAAACGATATTAAATACTTAGATGTTCAAAGTTGCAACAACTCAGCATAAAAGAAAATGTTCAACTTTGGCACCTATGATTAGGTCACATGAATCTCAATAAGATTGAGAGGTTAGTTATGAGTGGACTTCTAAGTGAGTTATAAGAAGACTCTTTACCAATATATAAGTCATGCGTTGAAGGAAAAATGACAAAAAGATATTTTACTAAATAAGGTCATAGAGCCAAAGAACCCTTGGAACTTGTACATTCAGGCCTCTTGGTCTGATGAATGTTAAGGCAAGAGGAGAGTTTGAATATTTCCTCTCTTTTATAGATTATTATCAAGATATGGGTATGTTTACCTAATGCAACATAAGTCTGAAACTCTTGAAAAGTTCAAAGAGTATAAGGCTAAAGTTAAGAATTCAATAGATAAAACCATTAAAACACTTCAATCAGATCAAGGTAGAGAGTATATGGATTTAAGATTCCATGACTATATGATAGAACATGGAATCAAATCCCAACTCTCGGCACCTAGTATACCTCAGCATAATGGTTTATTAGAAAGAATAAATAGAACCTTGTTGGACATGGTTCGATCTATGATAAGTTATGCTCATTTACCTTATTTATTTTAGGGTTATGCAGTAATGACTGCTGGTCGGAGTGGATTTTGTCTCCCAAATCCGGACCAAATAATCTAACTGTATGCACCATAACAAACTACTAGTCTTAGTGGCAAGACTAAGTCGAGCACAGAGAGCTCCAGAATTTTTCAATTAAACGATAAAAAGCCCGAAGGTAACCAAAAGGGGGTGGTTTTGTGAATTGTTTTGTTGCAAAAGAAATTTAAATGCATAAAATAAAATAAAGTGTTGAAATTCAATTTGAGAAATCCTAGCTTGGGTTATTATGGAATTCTCCTATTTGATGCATTCGATCATAGAATTCTCATTACTAAAGTAAAATAATCGTCTATCCCTAGCAAAATTAATTGGAATAGTCAGTTAATTTGACCTAATCAACTAATTATCCCAATTTAAATCGATGAACAACATAAAAATTCAAGTTGGCCTAATTATATTAAAATCTAGAGTAAAGTTAGGTTGAATATCTAACAAAAATCCCCTTAATTAAATATTTGGTTGATTCGATTCTAGGTTGGTTAGAACAATACTTATCTAAATGATTTGCAAGTTAACCTAACCCATTGCTTCTAGTTCATTAACACAAGATTAAATGTCAATCAAAAGCAATAATTATAAAATTCCTAAGTATCCAATAATATAATCCTAAACATTTAAGAATAGAATCGAATCTGACAATTACAATAAACTAGTTCGCACAAATGCATCAAATAGGAAAAAAAAAATTTGAACCCAAGTTATAAACGAATACCTTAGCCTATAATATTCATGATAACTGCCTAGGAATTATTTTGATACATCGTACTGACCAAAAATAGCAGAAAAGATGAGAGGAATCGTGTGGAAGTTGTCTAGGTGGTAGAACTTTTGGCCTAATTCAGCAAAAATCCTATTTACAAAAGTGGCAGAGCATTGCAACGCTATGTTTTTCTTATCGTAGCGTAAGGCGTAGCATAACTACTCTAATGTGTTATGTTATTCATCGATCATGCGCTATTTTCTCCATCAAAATCTGTAGCATAATTACGCTATGATTAGCATTGTTACGCTCCAAGAAGTGGTGCTCTCGAGTCTTCAGCATAAAGCACGAGCATAAAGGTGGTGTCGTTATGTTGGATTGATCAGATGCAGTCTGCCTTTCAGTGTAGAGTTACGCTCGGTGGAGGGTAATGATGTTGGCTTTAGAGGCATTTTGGTAATTTATCTCCTTTGAAGCATGGATGCTCAAATTAACTCTAAATTGCTTTGAATTAACATCAAATGACTCCAACTGGATGATTCTACCTCTTTAGTGCTCAATACCTACAAAATAGCATAATAAACATATAAGATCCATAAACGAACCTAAATTAAGCTAAGGAAAATAGCACTTTTATGGTGCTATCAAACCCCAACTTAATTCTTGCTTGTCCCGAGCAAGGTAGAAATAAGCATAGAGTCACACAACAGATATGCTCACTCAAACTGCATGGTTCATTACTCGAGCCTCAATAGTCTCCTACGATTTAATTTGCAATAAAAAATGAAATTAATTCATAACCAGTCAATTAAGCACAATTTAAAACTGATTCTAGACTTATTCATGTAAGAGTGAGTTCAAATCCCTTTTAATTAAGTCCTAATACCCTAGAATTGTTTTAAATGGCCCTCAATTTGTTTTCCCCTGTGCTCATGCACCAACTATCAAGCACCTAAACAATCAAGACAGTAATATTTTAACTAAGGTGCCTGAAATTTAACTCTAGGGATCCCTAAACTTGCATTTATTATAGGAGCATTAGCTTTCACACAAGATTGCTGTGAACTATACTCATTCTTTTCTCACGAGTGTCCTAACTAATCACAACAAGGTAGCTCTTTCTACCCCTAGTTATGCATAACATTACAAGTTCATTTTTTTTCTCTTTTTCATGATATTTTCCTTTCAATGCAAACATATATCGGTTGATTTTTTAGCAGACATATAAATAATTTTTCTCCCTTAATATTACATTATAACCCATCATGCAAGACACTCTCTAATCAGTGGGGCCTATTGGAGTGAAAAGAAAAGTACAAACTAAGTAATACGATTCTATGCATGGAAGGCCTAATTTAGGTAGACAAAGAACTTAAGCGTGCATGAGAAGTAAGAATTTTTTAAGAAAAAAAAGGCTAAAAATCATGATTATTCATATCAAACATCATATCAAAAGAATTGAAAACTCAAGGGAGTGTGTCATAGATTAGTCATCATAACGAACCACTTAACATGAACAAACATATATATAAGCACAGAAACAAAATAGCCCAAGCTCAAATGCTTAAGGGTACCCCACCTTCAACTTAAAATCTAACATTATCCCCAATGTGAAAAAGAATAAAAACAATGACAAAATGAAAAGGGAAACAAAAAAAACTTCCCTAAAATTTGGCATACCGAATGGCAGTGATATCTGGCTCACAAAAAGTATAATTCTCTCTATCTTCTCAAAGACAACTAAAACCTAAATATCAAGAAACATAGAAAGAATTAAGCTCAACAAAAATAAAAATAAACAGAAAAGAAACCTAAACTAAGAAAGCAATAAATGTAAATCCTGGTTGCCTTAAAGTAGTGCAATTATTTAAGGTCATTATGCTTGACCCCACTTGACTTCCTCATCCAATTCCATAAAAAACCATAGACTCACCATCTTCCATCCCCAACTTGGGGGTTGGCAGTTGTCTTGAAAAATAATAGAACTAAAAAATGCAGGATAAGTAGCAAAAAGAGAATCAATCACACAAAAAAAAAAAAAAAAAAAAAAGCAACTTTATCTTCATGTCTAAGAGTTAAGGACCTCATATCAAGATCAATATAAGTCTTAGCAGTCTTCAAGAAGGGTTAACCTAACAACACAGATAACATAGA
Source organism: Benincasa hispida (assembly GCF_009727055.1). Classification (NCBI taxonomy): domain Eukaryota; kingdom Viridiplantae; phylum Streptophyta; class Magnoliopsida; order Cucurbitales; family Cucurbitaceae; genus Benincasa; species Benincasa hispida. Next base: position 14,295,772 of record NC_052353.1, on the reverse strand, counting down.
AGAATCATAATCAACATTCATATTTATGACATAAAAATTAGAATGGAAGGTAAGACCATTAACTCTGAAAAGCATATCTTTTGCCATACCAACTGGCCTAACAAGGGATTGATCAACTAACAGCATCAAAATATCTGTAGGGTGCAAGATGTGGGACTGAAAATCAGCTTACACATGAGCAAGTGTAATATTAATTATAGACCCTAGATCTAACATGGCCCATTCAAACTTCCTAGTACCTATCTGACAAGATACAGAAAACATACTCGGGTCTTCCTGCTTAAGAGTTAGATTACCTAGAAGGACTACATCTTGTTTGTTCTCTTCCTCTTGTTTCTTTCCTTCTGAAGAAACTTCCACTTCATTTTCCTTTGGGATCTCTACCCAAACCTTCTTCACCTTTCCAGATGGGCTCTAACCACCAGAGGACTGTACAAAATGTATATTCTCCTTGTGCCCAACTTCCTTTGCAATAGCTATCCTGCTAGGGAAAGAAGCAACATGCTTTTAAGAATTAAAATTCAGAAGTGGACTGAAACTTATACCTCGTCTCCTGGATGGGCTGGCAATCTGATTTTCAGCATCCTCAACGTCTACAACTTCAATTGGCTCAATCATTGGCTCTAATTAGGAGTCAAGGAGCTCTCCATGCAGCTCACAACAGAAATGGCATTAACAATATGCACATTGGACATAGGTTGGGAAAGTAGCTTCCCATACTGAGCGTCCAGTCGACTAACCGCATCGGCCAGCTGAGATATTTAAGTATCCATACTCTGGATGTGACTGGAAGTGGTCTACTAGAACTGCTCTTGGCTCTTTTGAATTTGCATGGTGGATTCAGCTAGGCTCTTCACCATGTCCTTCAATGGCATACTGGAACTCCTCGAACCCTGGTATCCCTGATTTCCCTAATGGGTGTTGTTGTACATCCAACCGCCTTGTTGATTTCTCATGTAGTTCACCTCAGCAACAGGCTGTTTAGCAGAGAAAGCTTGTTTCATAAGAGTAGAAAGATTAGCGAGTTCAGCTCTAAGTTCACTTACCTCTTGTGAAGATGTAGAAGAATAAGAAACGTAATCTCGCATCCAAGCTGCTGGTCTTTGGCTACCATGGTGGAGATGAGTGCTCTGGCCTTTAAAGGGGTCTTACTGAAAAAAGCTCCTTTTGCAGCTGCATCAATGGTACTTCTATCTTTAGAGACAAGCCCTTCATAGAAGTATTTTATTAGGAGCACATCAGAAATCTAATGATGTGAAAGCTGCCACACAGGCGCTTGAAGCGCCCCTAATACTCGTACAAGGACTCCCTTCCAAATTAGGTGATGCCATAAATCTCTTTCATGTTCCTTGCAACTCTGGAGGCAGGAAAGAATTTCTCCAAAAACTGCTTCTTCATTTCAGTCAGAAGGTCACTGGTCCAGCAAGAAGATAGAAAGGTCAATCCTAAGCTTCGTCCTTGATGGAGAATGGAAAAGCTCTCTGATTCATCTGCTCATCCGTAACACCATGAGGTCTCATACCATCGCACACAAATATGGAACTCTTTTAAGTGTTGTGTGGGTCCTCTCCTACCAAACCATAGAAAACAGGTAGTAAGTGAATTAATCCAGACTTCAGCTCAAAGTTACTTGTAGTCTCAAGATATGTGTTGCAGAGAGGATGTTGGGTCAAGTCTGGGTCTGAGAGGTCCTTAATTGTGCATTCAACAGGCTATGCCATTATCTCTCATTGATCAACTTCCTCTTCTGAATGCTCTTCTTCTATAGTGCTTTTGCACAAATTTGTCTTCCAATAGCTCTTCATTCTCTAACTTCTCTCATTCATCTCATTTCCTCCCTGCCAAGCTCTGGAAAATTATAACAAAGATCTATCCTAGAAGGATCATATCACACAAAGAAAGAGAAATAAATAAGAATAAACAAGAACTGTAAACCTTTTAAAGGAGAAATATCACGACTCCCCGGCAACAGTGTCAATTTGGTCGGAGTGAATTTCGTCGTTCAAGTCAATACCAAATAATTGAATTGTATCCACCAACAAACAACTAGTCTTAGTGGCAATACCGCGTCGAACACAGGGAACTCTAGAATTTCTCAATTAAACGATTTAAAGCCCAAGGGTAACCAGAAGGAGGGTGGTTTTATGAATCATTTTGAGGAAACCTAGTTTAGGTTATTATGGAATTCTCCTATTAGATGCATTCGATCATAGAGTTCTCATTACTAGAGTGAAACAATTGTCTATCCCTTACCAAATTAATTGCAACAACCAGTTAATTCGACCTAATCAACTAATTAGCCTAATTTAAATCGATGAACAACATGAAAATTCAAGTTAGCCTAATTGCATTAAAATCTAGGGCAAAGTTAGGTTGAATATCTAATAAGAACAACCTAATTAAATATTCGGTTGATTTGATTCAACGTTGGTTAGAATAATGGTATAATTAGTTAGAATATCTAACAAACTTTAGGTTGTATCCATTAAAACACTAAACGTATAATTGTATCAATTTAAACTCTGAACTTTCATGAGTGTATCAATTTACACTCTCCTTCAAATTTTGCTCCACCATAATATTGTGTGAAACTTAAAATTTGACTTAATTAAACTCCTAACTTTTCATAAGCCAATCAATTTTATAACCTTCATTATGATTACTTTTGAAAATCAACATGTGTAGATTTCTTCAAATATCGGTTTTACAAAATGGGCTATTAGAATAAAAGTATGAAAAAATCTCAAAACAAATTCTAAATAATAGTCTAATTTAATTAATTTATGAATTGTAAGTGTTTGATTGGTACAAGTATAAACACGAGATTTTTCTAAATAAAACTTGATGTAGGGTGTACATTGATACATTTATAAAAAAATTAGAGTTTAAATTGATACAATTATTAGTTCATGATTTAAATTAATACAATCCTAAAATTTAGAGATATAAATTTATATTTTTTCTAAACCTAACAAGCAAAATTTAAAAGGCCAATGTTGACATAAATGTCTATGTCTTAATTTTATACAAAAAAAATCAATGGAAATATCGATGTCAAGGGATATTTCTAAAAAGAATTATAAAAATCTAAAATTCAAAAACAATATTTAAATTAGTAAACAAACATTTTCTGATTTTTAAACAAGTTAACATGTTTATTATTTATATTACATTTACATTGGTGACATTTTGTTGATGAAGGATTTGAATCCTTCGCTAAAGCGAGTGATCGCCTTTGTGTCAGTGAATTCATTTTGGAAACAAATTTAAAAGACATAAAATAGATAATAACAACTAAGCCAATGATAGTTTATACAGGCTTATACAACAAGGCTTCTTCACGTTCTCCTTTCCCAAAAGATCACGAACATTGTTCTTCCTCACGAACATAGCAAGATAACATCTCCAACACAGGACACTACCACCAAAGCCTTCCTTGCTATTTTCAAGGAAAGAACCAATAAGGAGTTGTGGGCTCTTCTAAGAATTTTGGTGAGAGAATCTAAGTTTCTTTTCGAGAGAGAGTGAATTGCAGTGAAAACAAACGTTTTGTATCCCCTAGTGAAAAATATCTTGCAATGTTAAGTGAAAGAGAGGAGGGAGGACCACTAACACGATGGAATAACTTCTAGGGGAGTTATCCCTTCATTTAAATTAAAAAATAAAATTACATTAAAACTAATTTTAATGTAATTAAATTAAAATCTTTATATTAAAACAAATTTAATATAAATGTCACATATTTGAATCATATTCAAATAATAATCTATCATATAATCTATAGTTTTAATATGAATCATATGCACATTAAATTTTAAAATATAGTTTTATATCAATCTCATTTATATAAATAATATTTGAATAATATTTAAATATTTATTTCTCTCATCAAACTTTATATTATAATTTATCTATATACATTATGTAAATTGCATCTCATGCAATTAATTCCCTTAATTAATTTGAAAAATTCAAATTAATCTAAAATTAATTGATTCTTATTTTGAAGGAGTATGTGAATACCTACAGTAGAAAGATCATGTCCCAAAAAAAGCATTAATTCAAAGGATGGAAACAAAGATACAACATTGTTATTAAGCATGCTTACACAATAATTTAGAGAGGAAGATGGGACTAAAGGACTTGCCCTTGAAGTTGAGCCCAAATATAGATGTTTCAATTGTTGTAAAGAGCTACAAATGATCTGTTCCTAATCATTCATGTGGAGACATGTGAGCGAGGATATTCTATACAAAGGAGTTTGTATAAGACCAGACCAAGAAATGTTAACTTCATCATATAACGTTGTTCAGAATAGAAACTTACATTTCACCAGGATGACCATAGGTAACATGACCTGAATCCTGAGTGAGTTTTGAACTGTCTATGAAGGTAGTCCTTTAATTTGTATGGGTGAAAGTGGCCAAATCACTAACTCAACAAGCCTACCATTTTGGAGATTCGTCTAATTGGAGAGCTGGGAACACAACTACACAAGAAGAAATTCACTCCTTCCCCAATGTATGGGCAAGTAGATAAATTGCTCCCTTAAGGGTTGATTATGGGGCTTGAACAATATTGGCACCACACCCTCTCCTGGCCCGGGAGGGGTTTATCATATTTGGACGATGATTTATGTTTCATTAGACAGATCAGTTATACTTAAAGAGTTAGATGTAACTACATGGTCAAAACGGGTAATTTTGGCCCATTTGTACTTACGAGCAATTTTGTGAAGGAAATCATCAATACTATTGATTGGTTATATCAAATGGACACAAAAATATATCTATAGTGTGAAGAGTGTAGTTATTGGTCTTTAATAGAGTGTCTGACAATTAACGGATGGTGAATAATTTAATTAAAGAGTTTAATTAATTTATTCATGTACCATTAGAGCTTCAAGCTGTATGTAAAACCCGCACCTTACTCCCCCCCCCCCCCTCCCCCTCCCTTTAATTATGTTTGTTGTTTAAGTTAAGCAAAATTTGTGGGTTAAATATCTAAGTTAGATTGGATTTGTACATTCTGAGGTAAATGATGAGTTTGAAGAAGGAAAATGGTTAAGTATGGAAACTTAGCTCTCTGTACTTATTATTTTGGATTTACAAGTGAAATTCTGGCTAAGTGTTGATCGTGCTGAAGGGTGCTTGAGCATCGAGTGAGTGCAAGGCAAGCATCAAGTAAATGCTGCTAAGAATCAAGTATAAGTAATCGAGGAAGAGTCGAGCATCGAGTAAAGGCTGTCGAGTGTCGAGTATAAGTGATCGAGGAAGGGGTCAAGCATCAAGGGTGAGCGAAGAAAGGTCGCACATCAAGTACGAGTGATCGAGTAAGAAGTGTGCATCAAGAAGCTCCCAGAGTCGAGTTCCCCCATCGAGTATCGAGTATCGAATCCTTCCATCAAGTATTTGACAGAGAGTCATGAAATTCTCCATCGAGTAAGGGTCTTCCTCCATCGAGTTTTCCAGTGAGGATCGAGTTCCTCGAGATGCTCAGTTTTAAAATTCACTTTCAATTACCTGATAGATGGCTCAATCTCGGCTCTTAATCTCCACTAGTGGGTGAGGTGGCTTAAGAAGATTTCATGTAAAGGGTTGGATAGTAGTATAAAACAGAAGAAAACTTCAAGGGCTCGTTTTGGATGATTTGCTCGAGCAAACTAGACGAACTGGGTACCATTGGAAAGCTCTACGAGTCTAGTTTCTGAAATTGAGCCTTTGAAAGGGAGTTCTTGCCGGAAAGAGGGCCAGAGAAGGAAGAAATAGTTGAAGGTTCATTTTCGGGCATTTTTTGGCACTCGACGAAGAAACATAGATCTAGATTGAGCCACTTGAATTTTCAAGCTGAAACTTTAATGTATTATCGTGAACACCATTTCAAGTAAGTTTATAGAAGTAACCTTGGCAAAAAAAGGTCTAAGGTTCGAGTTGCATATTTTGGAAGTTAAACCTAGAATCTTTACTCAAGTAGGGAGTTGCAGTTAGGGTTGTCAGGAAAAATTTGAAGGCCCAGGTTAAACCACAAGTGGTTTGACACTAAAACCTTGAGATAACATTGTTAACAAAATTCCGAACAGGTTTGGAGAAGGAACTTTCTTAAAATAAGTCCTAGTTTTCAAGTTATTTACATTTGAACTTGAATCTGGAAAATGTTGGACGAAGGCAACCCTTTGCTAAGTATGAGCCTAGTTAAAAGAGTAGTCTCAAAAGAGAGGCCAAAGTAGCAACTAAACTCTGACTCTTTTATGTGTAGAAGCTACGTCCATTAGAAAGGCCTACAAAGCTTAGGAAGAACCAAGCCCAAGGATCCGTGAGTGACTAAATGTTTTCAAATATGTCCACAAAAGGGACATGCGTTCCAAATGAATTTCATGCTAACGTTCATGGGTTTTCCAAGAAACTAAAGTTTATCTTATGTTTTAAATGAGTTTTACTAATCCTAGCGTATTTTAAGAATGTATGAAAAAGTAATGCAACTACATGTTATTAATTGTGAAGTATGCATGTTGAATGGTAATGATGCTCTAAGGGCGAAGGCTAAGTAAGTGCTAAGCCTAAAGCTTATGTTGCTCAAATCTTCTATGATTGTTGCGTTTCTAATATACCGGGTACCGAAGGTATAGAAGGTATCCGAGGAAGTACCTAAGGTGTTGACGGTACTTAGTATACTCCATTTGCAAGCTCTTTATGAGAGGCCGAAGTATGGGTCTCCTAGCTACAGTCTTTATAATGGGACCGAAGTATGGGTCTCACGGCCATGAATGGACGTTGGGAGCTTGAGCTATGAATGCTCATTCTCAACTAAGGTTTGATAGCATGATTAATTATAACGCTATGATCAATGTATGATACTATGCAAGTTGCTTGAGATTATTTTTCAAACTGTTATTTATTTACATTAAAGCTTATGAAAGGTTTGAGAAGAAATGTATTTCTATGTGTCTCACTGGGCAACCAGCTCACAGTTTTCGAATGTTTTCCTTTCTCCCAGGAAGTGATCAGTTCCCTCTCGGTTGAATCCATCGCATCTTGCCACCCAAAGTTTGGTGACCTTAGGAAGAAGCTTAGGTTAAGCTTGTTTTGATGTACACACATTTGGATAGGAGTCAGGGACTTGTGAGACTTGTTTTGTTTTGGGACACATGTTTATTTTGGCCACCTTATTTCGTCGGACATATGTTTGTTTTTGGAACTGTAATTAAGACTTGCACTGTTTAGTTTCATGGATGTGTTTTTGCCAAGTCGTTTGCAAATTGAGGTTTCAAGCAAGTTCACTTAAGTTAAGCAGTAAGTGCTAGAATCTAGGTCAGTAACTGTTGGCGTCATATCATCTTTCAGTTTTAGAGGGTACGCTAGGAGGGGGTGTGACACTACAGGTCCATGAGGTCCCCTCGATAGCTCAGCGGGATTAAATGAGAATCATTTTTTGGATTAATTTGAATTGTTTAAATTAATTGAGTGAATTAATTATATATGATATAATTGATTAATTTTAATTATATATGCTATAATTACTATGTATTTGATACATTATATTATTTTTTAGAGGAAATAAGTATTTGAATATGATTCAAATATTGATTATACGAATTGGATTCATATTGTTAAATTTAATGTAAATGTGATTTATATTAAATGTCATTAGTGAGAGAAAAGAAATTATAAGTTATATTGTATATAATACAATATTAAAACTATAGATTATATGTTATATTTGATATAACAAATAGTTTAATATATATTATATGATAAATTAGTTGTCATATTAATATATATTAAATTAAAATAAAATAAAATTAGTTTATTAATTAAAAATTAATTAATTAAGGGAGGGAGTTGTAACTCCCTCCCCCCTCTATTCTATCCACTTCACGTAAGTGGGAAACTGGGTTTTCAAAATTGGCTTCATCTTCTTCCTGATAAAATCACACAGAAGAGGTATAGAGGGCTCTAAGGGTAGAATTCCCAGTGATCATCTCTTCCTTTCTCAATTCTCCCTTCGCTCTCCAAAATCACCAGGGCACCACACTCTCAATTCTCACTAGAGAATAACAAGTCTCTTTCTTGATAGTGCCCATTTGGAGTTGTTCGCGATTTGCATAGAGAAGTGGGATTACTTTTTGAAAAACGTTTTCAAAGGTATGGGTTTCTGAAACCCAAATTTATTTTTCTGCAATTTCTGTTTAAGCATGTTATAATTGTTGAATTAAATGCATGATTTATTTCTTGTTCTCTATAAAATTGTGAATTTTTTAAAATGGGATTTGGAACGTTCCGTTGCTTCCGCTCAAGGACCCTTAATTGGGATCCTTCAATTGGTATCAGAGCCTTTAGATTTTGATCCCAAATTCCATTTTTTTTATGAATTAATTTTACAGTTTTGGTAGATTTTAGAGTCTGCATTCTGTGATTATTTCATGTGATGAATTAACGTTGAATGTGTTGGGTTTTATGTCCTAAAACTCGTGGTATGTAAACAATGGAACTTATTCTGAAAAATTCAATAAAGGTGTCATTGAATAGATCTATTGCTCGATAAAAATTCAATAAACCTAAAAGTCCCTTGACTATTGGATGAGTACTTGAACTTTATGTGGAGACATAAAGGTGGATCAAGTTCGAGTAAATAGTCAAAATGATCTATAGTATATGAATAAGGTTGGGTACCTTATTCTGGTAACACTATTAGATGTGGCCTGCTCTGTTGTTACAAGGAGTTGTAAAGTGCTACAAATGAAGTGATCCTAATTTGTTATGTTGGACATGAGAAGTGGGGGTGTCCTTGTGCAAAAGGGTTTGTACAAGATCGGACCACGAAATGAGTCACTCTTATTTTCTAATGGTGTTTACTGTTTAAGATTGACTATTTCAAAGCGATGACCTAGGTAACTTGACCTTAATCCTGAGCTAACTTTGAACTCCTGTTTATTTAGGATTACCCTTAGATTTGCATAAATGAGGGTTGGCTCAATAAGACTCCCATTTCAAGGGTAAGATCGGATAGATAGCTGGGGACATAGGGTGCAAGAAGGAATTCATTCCTACCCGCTTTTAAAGATAGTAGAGAGGTTGTTCTCTTAAGGGTTGATTCTGGAGCTTGAACAAGGGATTCTACCCTCTCATTTGGCATGAAAGGGACTTGGTTTTGTGATTGGATCACAAAACAATTTTTTTATTAGGGGATCAGTGAGAACTTAAGGAACAAGAGGTAATTTTGGGGGTAAAACAGAGATTTGACCCAGTCGTTATTGCGAACAACTTGTGAAGGGTTAACTTACTAATCATGGTTATATCGAGTGAACATAATATATCTACAGTGGGGGAGTTCAACTATGGGCTTTAGTGGAGTGACCCATTAGTTAACGAATGGGGGTTAGATCGATCTAATGAGTTTAGCTGATTAATCTTGGATCGTTAGAGCCATTTGATCTGTTAGGTTCATGAGGTCCCCTACTAGCTCGAAATGGATTAGCTCTAGAGTAGCGTGATAAGTTAATTTGAAACATTCAAATTAGAATCAAACGAAATTGGAGAAAATATATTTAAATATGATTTAAATATATGAAGATGAATTTGTGTAAAAATTATTTAATATTGGATATTAAATTAATTAGAATTATTAATTGTTTAAATAATTATTTATAATTTTTTTAGAAAATTAATTTATGAAATTAATTTGTAAAACTAATAAATTTTGATTTTAGAAATAAATTTTGATTTTAAAATCAATTTTGGATTTTTGGAAATGGAATTACACAAAAAGGAAAAATGAGTTTTTCCATCATCTTCAACTAGCTCATTAGAAACCTACCACCTTTAAGCTTCAATAACGCCAAGCATGAGTTGCATCCCATGCAGGAAATCTCTTTGCATGATAGTCTGCAATATATTGAAGAGATTGGAGTGAAGTTGAGGTAGAGCAACTAATAGAGTTTTTCTGAAAAATTCTTGAGAAGAAAGGGTTCTTCAATGGGTTGATTTAGTGAGCTTTCTCCAAATTCCCTTTGATTCCAGCTTATTTTGAGTCCCACAACTCAATCTAGAGCATCAAGAGAATAGTATGGAAGATCTTGTGGTAGTCTATGCAAAGATTTAGAGGATTTTGCAGCTGGAAATCAAGATTTCAACGGTTCGGCCAAAGTATGTTCTTGAAACCCATTAAACTATGTTTAAGCATGTTTCTTTTCTGCCAAAATTAATAAATTAGAGTGCTTATGGGTCCTGAACTCTTCTGCTGTGTGCTGCTATCGATCCAACAATTGGTATCAGAGCATCATATAAGCATTCACTTCGGATTAATTTTGGTATTGTGAGTGTTTATATGAAAATATGAAATTGTTGTACTGATATGATTTTATGAGTTTTGGCCTTTAATTTCTCTTTAATTTATCATTTAAATTTGTAATTGGCTCTTGATTGATGAGCTTTTATGTCTTCTAAAGAGTCTGTAATTTATTTGGAATCATTAGAGTTGAAATTAAGTTGTAATTTGAAGAAACAAGCAAAGAGGCCGAGTTGCAGATTCTAGACGATTAGCATCTGTTCATATAGTCATTGAGCTCCAGTAGCTAAGCGATCGTTTAGCTTCATGCGTTAGACGATGCGAAGAGAAAACTAAACAATCGTGTAGCTTCAGGTAAGAGTTAAGCGATGCGACGAAGAGCTATACGATGGTGCTGAGCGATCGCTTACACGATCATTTACCTTTGATCGAGAGCTAAGCGACCGTTTACCTCCATGCGGTATCTAAGCAATGCATTGAAATGCTAAGCGATAGTATTAAACGATCATTTACCTATGCACGATAGCTAGGCGATGCGTTAAAATACTAATCGATAGCATTAAGTGATCGCTTACCTTTGAGCGGCAGCTGGGTGATGCGTCAAGAGCTATACGGTAGCATTAAGAGATCGCTTACCTCGGGCGTGTGCTAAACGATGGAGCTAAACGATCGTGTAGTAAATTGTTCGTGCTAAACGATTGAGTTACGCGATAGTGTTTGACACTAAGTGATGGTGTAGTGTTCTCCGGCACTAGACAATGACACTATACGATAGAAGGAAAACACTACACGATTGTGTAGCTTTGTTAAACGATAGGCGTTAGTTGTTAAATGATCAAGCAAACGCTAAACGATCAGGCAAACGCATGACGATGGTCGTCAATGCTAAACAATTAGTCTTAGGGAGATGTTGGGCGAGAGCAAAAGTTGCCGGTTCGACCAGTTCTTTTGAGGTCCGGTCCGGTTCAGCTTTAAATAGTTTGTGGCTGGTTCGGTTCAAGCGGTTTTGGAGCGGTTCGAGCAATGTTGAAGCTGTTTTTGTAAAATTAGGCTTTTGTTTGCTTGATTTTTGCCAAAACTAAAGTCATATCAGTCTGTTTTAATTATTTATGCATTGGATGTATGTTATAATTAAATAAATCTTGTATGTGCATACAGTATGCCATTTAGATTTAAAATCCCACCATAGGAAGCATGCAACATGCATTGAAAGTATATTATAATTTGTTATAATATATAGTATGCATGTTAGGGTTTCTTGTATTTAATATAAGTGTGATATTAGATATTGAATGCCTGTATGTTGTGGATGTTTAATCTGTCTATAGTTTTATAAGTTGTTATAAAATTGGGTTAGACATTTCAAATCCAAAACGAAGAACAACTGCATGCTCACATAGATTAATCACCTATTCTAATTAGTTAAAATAGGTCGTTAAACTTGTAAAACTAGGGTTACAAACTCAACCGGTATATAATCATATCGAAGGCTGGGGGTATTTAAGTTGACGGCCTACAGAACACCTCCTACCTGGGGATTATGGTCGATTAATTGAGCATTGATAACCAATTTTTTGAGTATTCGTGAGCGAGGTAATAAAAGGGTTTATCACCTAGACCATCATAGGTTTAAGTCCATTTATAAGTGTTATACTTGGATAAACCACATAGGCTTAAGGTTATTTTTATTAGCCGGAAAAGAACCTAAGTATATTTTTACCCAAAAATTTAGAACACTTCAGTGGTAGTGAATAACTTCTATATGATATAGTTAATAGAAAATTTCAACGGGAGACTAATAACCTACACGATATGTTATTCTTAGCTCTCGCGTCCCTAAGAGTTCACAGTCTTGATTTAAGCGGTACTTCGTGTCACCCTGGGAGTGACTTCCCTTCGGAAAGTATTTTTTAGCTTAAATTTAGACTCTGGTGAATAAGGGGAAGTTGTTCAAATAGAAATCTAGTGTACGATTTCAACTGCCACGTCTCCACATAGATCACACCGTGAGTTTCATATGACGCTTTGTGTCACCCTGGGAGTGACCTCCCTTCAAAAAGCGGATGTATGCGTCAATATCAAGGTGAACAGAGGAAATAGTTCATAGTAAATGGATGAAGGAAATGTGTCAACATATCCTACGGTCTTCTCCATTAGTCTGAACCATGAGATTCCTAAGTTGCGCCTGTTGGTTAGCTTTAAGTGGCCCTTTGCTAGTCGTTTAACGACGGCTATTCCTACGAAGGGTTATAACATAGGATTTGGAACAACCCAGGCTTCAGTAAAATAAGTAGGCTCTTATAGTTCCATCTTGGGTATTGTCTTCTATTTCGGAGGCATACTCATACCATTCTGTAAAATCCAAAAATGGCAGGTCTACACTTATAGAATTCTTAAGTGTTAATAATGTCTAACCAAAAGCGGTACCTAAATGACTATCGGAATATGAGTTTTTCTGGAGGTAGTATTTAGTCAACAATGTCTTGATGTAGTATCGTTGCAAAAGAATAATCTTGGGTACATTATTAAAATTGCTAAAACTTGAGATTTAAAATTTCAGAATGATGAGTTCAATAATACAAGTGTTGGCGTCGGATAAATTCGTCGGGGATATTTACATAAATTGGAAATCAAATTTGAACATGATACTTGTGATAGACGATTTACGGTTTGTCTTAATCGAGGATTTTCCCCACATTCCTAGCTCCAACACAAACTGAAATGTTTGGGATGTATATGACAAATGGGTCAAGGCTAATGATATAGCCCGTGCTTATATCCTTGCCAGCTTATCTGATATGTTGACAAAAGAAACATGAGGATATGAGTACTGCCAAAGAGATTAAGGAATCTCTACGAGGGATGTTTGGATAACCATCCTTCACCCTGAGGCATGATGCCATTAAGTACGTTTACAACAGTCGCATGAAAGTTGGGACCAATGTTCGTGAACATGTCCTAGACATGATGGTCCACTTTCATGTAGCAAAAGTTAATGGTGTTGTCATAGATGAGAGAAGTCAAGTTGTTTTTATTTTAGAATCTCTTCCGAAGAGTTTTCTGAAATTCTGTACGAATGCATTGAAGAATAAAATTGAATACAATTTGACTACTCTACTAAATGAGCTACAGGCTTACCAGACAATGTTGAGAACAAAGGGTCTAGAGTCAGAAGTAAATGTTACTACTGCCAAGAAGAAAGGAATGTCCTCCAAGCATGATATTGCCTCCTCTTCAAAGAATAAGAGTATTCCTATGAAGAAGGGTAAAGGAAAAGGGAAGAAAAAGCCTACTGGAAAGAAAGGCAAGTGTAACGCTGCAGATAAAGGGAAATGTTTCCACTGCAACGAAAAAGGGCACTAGAGGAGACACTGCCCTCAGTATCTTGTCATGAAGAGAGTAGAGAAAGGTAACCAGGCTAACTTGACCCTAGGACCATTTGCTTAGCTCATCAAGTGGGAGAAGTTGCTACTTGATTTTACTTGTTTCTAATCTTGTAAAGAACAAATTATATATATTTTTGTGATAAATGAAATGTTCATTTTTTTCTTCAAAAATTATATTTGTTCTAGCAACCTCTGTTAAGAATCAAACTGTTAAAAGCCATTTGTAAATATTCATATTTTTAAATGGCTACATCAAAGTATAGAAAGTTTAAAGATTTGCAGATCTGACTGTTAACAAAGAGTTGTTGAGACAGGTCAAATGCGAACAATCTGTGAAGGGTTAACTTACTAATCATGATTATATCGAGTGGACATAATATATCTACAGTGAGGGGAGTTCAACTATGGGCTTTAGTGGAGTGACCCATTAGTTAACGAATGGGAGTTAGATCGGTCAAATGAGTTTAGCCGATTAATCTCAGCTCATTGGAGCCCATGATCTGTATGTCCATGAGGTTCCCCTACTAGTTCGGAAATAGATTAGCTCTGGAGTAGTGTGATAAGTTAATTTGAAACGTTCAAATTAGAATCAAACGAAATTGGAGAAAATATATTTAAATATGATTTAAATATATAAAGATGAATTTGTGTAAAAATTAATTTAATATTGGATATTAAATTAATTAGAATTATCTAAATTATTTAAATAATTATTTATTAATTTTATTAGAAAATTAATTTATGAAATTAATTTGTAAAATTAATAAATTTTGATTTTAGAAATAAATTTTGATTTTAAAATCAATTTTGGATTTTTGTAAATGTAATTACACAAAAAGGAAAAATGAGTTTTTTCATCTTCATCTTCAACTAGCTCATTAGGAACCCACCACCTTCAAGCTTCAATAACTCCAAGCATGAGTTGCATCCCATGCAGCAAATCTCTTTGCATGATAGTCTACAATATATTGAAGAGATTGGAATGAAGTTGAGGTAGAGCAACCGATAGAATTTTCTGCAAAAATTCTTGAGAAGAAGGTGTTCTTCAATGGGTTGATTCAGTGAGCTTTCTCCAAATTCCCTTTGATTCCAGCTTATTTGAAGTCCCACAACTTAATCTAAAGCATCAAAAGAATAATAGAGAAGATCTTGTAGTGGTCTACATAAGGATTTGGAGGATTTTGCAGCTGGAAATCAAGATTTCAACAGTTCGGCCAAGGTATGTTCTTAAAACCCATTAAACTCTGTTTAAGCATGTTTCTTTTCTGCCAAAATTAATGAATTAGAGTGCTTATGGATCCTGAACTCTTCCGCTCCGTGCTACTACCGATCCAACAGAATGTGGTATTGCATTGATGGATGTTTTCAGGTTTAGACATTAGTTTTATGGCTTTCTCTATGATTTTGTTATCTTTAAAGGGCCATGTTTTGGGGCATTAATTGCTACTATCGAGTTTGTATTCTTTTGTTGGGTCGTTCGTGGTGCTCTTGTTCGTTTATTGAAGAAAACAAGGTGGATTTCGATGGGTTTTTCGAAGAAGATCGAAGCAATACAGTGAGCGACTGTGTTGTAGCGTCTCAACGCTATGCCCTAGCATTTCCATTATGTGATGTGTCAAACGGAAGGAAATTTTTGTAGCATCGCAACGTTGGGCATAGTGTTGCGACGCTCCAAAACGAAAGTTTCATGAACTTCAGCTCTGGTTTGTGTGTGGTTCGTGGTTTGTCAGTCCGATTCGGTTCATGGGTTATCCGTTTCGAGCGTTTTGGGTTCATCTGGACCGATTCCTAGTCTAGTTCGAGCGATTCAAGGCCGATTCACCTATTTTGACCCGGATGGCTTTTATTTATGTAATAGTTAGTTTTATTTTTCTTTTAGGTGTCCAATCCCAATCCATTAAATGCTTATTTAATGTACATGTGATGTATGTTTTATTCTTATATACATGTCATATTGTATGTCATATAGAATTAAAACCCATGATAGGTTATGCATTTATTTTCATGCATCATATAGTATAAATGTTATAATATATGCATGCATGCATTAATAGCATATTCATGCATCATTTATATTATAATTATTATAATATATGGTTTGATGTATGTATGGTAGTATGCTATTGTATGTTTCATTACTTTATTATACAAATGTTATATATATTAGTAACGAAATGAAATTGTATGAAGCATGACACTACTTTAGATTAATTTATAAATTTTATAATTTAATAAAGTATGTCAAAGCATGCAATGTATGGTTTTAATTTATTTCTTTTGTTTATAATTGATATAACAAAACGAAATTATAATTCAAATCAATAATTAAGAGTTGCATGCAAACCTTAGGTTAATAATCATTTTTTTAAATTATTTTAAAATATGATTCACATAGAACTAAGATCACTTTTCCAATGAGATTAGAAATTTAAGTTTAATCTATTAATCGATTTAATAGTATTAAATTGATCTTAATTAAAAGATTAATGATATAATAAATGTATCTATAAGAGACCTTTTGTCTAAGGCGAGTTCAGTCTAGGTTGGGGTATTTAAATTGACTAAAACGTAACACCCCAACCTGGGAACTTACCAAGAAAGGTGAATTAGATAGATTTGTTACATGCATGCAAGTTTGATTAAAGTTTATTAAAGAGTTTAATGAACCTTAGGTAAATGGGGTATATTACTTCATTTCATCCTCTTCATGTTTCTCCTTAAAATTCACACCATCAGATCTATACTCGGTCTCAAGGCACCATGGGTGTCCCCCCTACGAGTGGCATTTGAATAGATCAATATCAAGGTGAATGCGGAGAGTGTTTATAGTAAGTGAGAGCGGGATGCATGACAATTTCATGCATGGCCTCATGGCACCGTGGGTGTCCCCCCTAAAGGATGGCCTTTTTGCATGACATTTTATTCCAACTCCAGCAATGAATAGGGTTGCTTTAGTTTCATATCCCAATCGGTTTTTTCCTACGGTTGGCTCATTGAGGCGAAAATCTAGGACCTAAAATGAAGGGTTACACTTACAAGAATTCTTAAGCGAGTTTAACAAATTCTAGACCAAATAATGGTGACTGATAGTTACAGTAATAAGGTATTGTTCTGTCTGTTAGTTGAGAATGTCTCATTTCAGTGAAGGGGCACTTGATCACCCTACGGTGACTTTTGTCCTGCTTCACTGAAACATCATTGCAAAATAGATGTCACTTAGGGTACATTAGACTATTTCGTTAAAATTGATTAAATTTCTTGTTGGTTTAATGCAAATAAACTAATAATAAATAATTTGTATGGTTTCATCAATTTTATTTCAATATGACTTCCGTTACCTTAAATCTTCTCACCGCTGACAAATTAACGGGTGAAAACTATACTTCATGGGAAAATACGATCAAAACAATTCTTATAATCGATGACCTTTGTTTCATCTTGATAGAGGACTGCCCTCCCATTTAAGCTCCAAATGTTGCTTGAAATATTTGAGAAGCATACGAGCAACAGACACGAGCAAACGAAAAGGCATGAGTTTATATCTTGGCAAGTCTTTCCGAAGTCGTAGCCAAGAAGCATGAGCCCATGCTCGCAGCCAATGAGATCATGGAGTCCCTGAAGTGTATATCTTCAATGTTCGTATACAAGAAAGGGCATTTTTTTTAGAACATGTTCTCAACATGATGGTCAACTTCAACGTGGCGGAGATGAATGAATCTGTCATCAATGAAGCCAACCAAGTTAGCTTCATTTTGGAATATTTACCTAAAACTTTCCTACACTTCTGTAGCAATGCTATTTTGAACATGATTGACTATAACCTAACTACCTTCCTTAACGAGCTACAGACCTTCCAATCCTTGATGAAAAGCATGGTACTAAAGGGTGAAGCAAATGTTTCTTTATCCTCTAAGAAGTTCCATAGAGGTTCGACCTCTAGGACAAAGTTTGTACCTTCTTCCTCCAACACCAAAAAGTGGAAAAGGAAGAAAGGAGGAAAGGGGAAAGCTAACCCACTAGCAATTGCTCAGGAAAAAAAAAAAAAAAAAAAAAAAAGCCAAGGTTGCAAAGGGAATCTGATTCCATTGCAACCAAGAGGGACAATGGAAAAGGAACTGTCTCAAGTACTTGGCAGAAAAGAAGAAGGCAAAGCAAAATGAATGTGATTTGCTTGTCTTGGAAACATGTTTCGTGGATAATGATGATGTTGCTTGGATTATAGATTCTAGCACCAGTAACCATATTTGTTCTCCATTTCAGGGATTTAATTCCTGGCAATAAGTTGATGTTGGTGAGATGACAATGCAGGTTGGAATTGGGCATGTCGTCTCGGCTGTGGCAGTGGGAGGTCTCCAATTAACTTTACGGAATAAATATATTTTGTTAGAAAATGTATGTAGTTCCTGGTTTGAAAAGGAACTTAATTTCTGTAAAGTGTTTACTTGAACAAAAATATTGTATAAATTTCTTTGTAAATAAAGTGTTTATTTCAAAGAATGGTGTCAATATTTATTCGGCTAAACTGGAAAATAATTTATATGTGCTAAGGTCGTTAGCAACAAAATCCCTCCATAACACCAAAATGTTCAAAACTACAGTAACTCAACATAAAAGGCTTAAAATTTCTCCTAATAAAAATGCCCAATTTTGGCACCTGAGGTGAGGACACATCAATCTCAATAGGATTGAGAGGTTGGTGAAGAATGGACTTCTAAGCGAGTTAGAAGAAAATTCTTTACCTATGTGTGAATCATGCCTTAAAGACAAAATGACTAAAAGACCTTTTACTGGAAAAGGTCACAGGGCCAAAGAACCTCTAGAGCTAATACATTTAGACCACTGTGGTTCGATGAATGGTAAAGCAAGGGGAGGTTTTGAATATTTCATTACTTTTAATGATGATTATTCAAGATATGTGTATGTTTATTTAATGCAACACAAGTCTGAGTTTTTTGAAAAGTTCAAAGAATTCAAGGCTGAAGTTGAAAATGCATTAAATAGAATAATTAAGACATTTCGATCTGATCGAGGTGGAGAGTTTTGGTGTTGGGGTTGATGCCCTAAACTCTCGTAGGGTCCTGTAGTTTGTAAACACCTATATGAACAAACGCTTGTGATGCAATAATATAAGATATTTTCTTCACTGTTGTCTATGACATATGAGATATTTTAGTTGCATTTACCACAAACCAATAAACTAAGATCCCTGGTTGTCGTTGTAACTTAAGCATGTATGTGAAGACATACAAGTGAATCATGCCTTAAGTGATAACCTAAATGGTCTATAGTATATAGATAAAGGAGGTAAACGTTATCCTAGTGACACTACGGATACAGCTCGCTTTGTAGATGTTACAAAAGTTGTAAAGTGCTACAGATGGTCTGTTCCTGATCATTCATGTAGAGACATGTGAGCAGGGGTGTCCTATGAAAGGAGTTTGTATAAGACCGAACCACGAAGTGTTTAGTCTCGTTATATTACACCTTTCATTTCACTAAGATAACCCTAGGTAACATGACCTTAATCCTGAGTGAGTTAGGAACTCCTGCCTATGAGGGCAATCCTTTGATTTGCATGGGTGCGAGTGGCCAGGTTGCCAACTCAAACCTACCACTTTGGGGATTCGTCTGATTAGGGAGCTTTGAACTTAGCTACACAAGATGGAATTCACTCCTTCTCCGAAGCAGGGGTAAGTAGATAGATTGCTCCCTTATGGGCTGATTCCAGGGCTTGAGCGATGTGACGCCACACACCTTCTCTTGGCTTGAGAGGTGTCCACTCATAGTAGGACTATGATGTATTGTTCATTAGAGGAATCAGTGGTACTTAAGGAGTTAGATGT
The DNA here is from genome assembly GCF_009727055.1 of Benincasa hispida. NCBI lineage: Eukaryota > Viridiplantae > Streptophyta > Magnoliopsida > Cucurbitales > Cucurbitaceae > Benincasa > Benincasa hispida. The sequence continues at coordinate 14,276,259 of NC_052353.1, read as the reverse complement.
AAGGAGTTGGACACAGAAATATATCTGTAGTGAGAAGAGTGCACCTGTCAGTCTTTAATGGAGTCTTTAATGGATGGTGGATCTCGTGATTAAAGAGTTTAGTCAGCTATTCACGTACCGTTAGAGCTTCAAGCTACAGGTCCATAAGGTCTCCTTTGTAGCTCAATGGATTCAAGTTGAGAATAAGCTTTTGGGTCAGTTTGAAGTGTTCAAATTGACAAGAGAGAGTTTGATTATATATGATATAATTAAACTAGTTCAATTATATGTGATATAGTTGATATGATGTATGAGATACATTAATTGGAGGAATTTGATATAAATATGATTTATATTGAATAAAAGAGAAAGGAACTATGGTTTAAATGCTACATATGATATGATATTAAAACTATAGGTTATAAATATAATATGATAAGTTAGTTATTATATTTATTTATAATCAAAACAATTATACGATAATTTTGGGTTGTTTTCTCCTTTAACTTGCATAAAAGTGGGAGATTATGATCAATTTTCATAACTGAAGGATAAAATGAAAAATGTTTTCATTTTGTGAAGAATCACTTCATTAAGAAAGTTGCTAATCGTTTTGCTTTAAGTGAGAGACAACACGATAGCCCTCAACGAGATACTAAACGATAGCGAGAGATTTCTAAACGATCGTGTGATAGAGAAATTTCTAAACAATAATGTAAAATATCTAGCGAGATTTCTAAACAATCGTGTGATAGCGAGAGATTTACTAAACGATCATGTAAACAATCTGAAAGACAGACTAAGCGATCGTGTAGACGATTCTCAAGAGAGCTAGATTACTAAAAGATCAAGTATCTTTTGTGTTTATGTGATAGACCTTCTCCCATTTACTTAATCGTTTAGTTCGGTCGTTGGATTCCAACTTCCCTCTACCAAATTCACATAGATCCCACACCTCCTGGATTCTCACTCCGAGAATACCAAGGTAGGCAAGTGGTTGTGTCGAAATGTTCTTGTTCGAGGAGTAGTTTGTTCGTGATCTAAGCGACAGCAAGAGATTAGCTAGGCAATCAGAGTGACAATGAGAGGTTATTATTCCAGTGATCACGAGAGCAACAGATTCACAAACAAAGGTTTCTTCAAAGGTATATCTCTCGTTCCTTTTGTGTTTAAAGAAGAAAGCATGTTGTAATTTTTCTAAGGTGCATAACTATTCTATATGTTTGTAAATTCATAGAATTCTGTCACAATGGACTTGGAAAGATCTTGCTTTCGCTCATAGTTCTCTTGTTTAGAGTTCCTTTAATTGGTATTAGAGTCAGGTTCTAATATTCCAAATCCATTGATGTATAGAATTGCATTACATTCTTGGTGGGTGTTAAGCAAGTCTGCATTCTGTTTAAGTGTTAAATAAGTTTATGGATGTGGATTAATGGAGTTTTTTGGGATGGTTGCCTCTAGTTATTGAATTCTTTTACTTTTTCAAAGTTAATTGTAAGGGCCCCTATGTTTTTGGGCATATTAACGTGCAATCGAGTCTGTAATTCAAAGTGTTTGAGTTAGTGTCAGTCACTCATGATGAAGCTTCAAGGCATGGAGATGCGCATTGCTTCGAGGAAGAAGAAGACCAAGCGTTTCGTGTAAACGATGGGGGTAAGCGATCGTAGAGTATGGGATACTCGAATGCAAGGTAGACGCACGTGCACTAAATGATTGTGTAGCTCAGCATGCTTCATTGCATAGTCACTGACTACACAATCGTGGGGTAAATGTTACTTAGCGCTTGTTCTATGATCATCTAGACGATCATGCTTCACAGCATTGTTGTCGTCTACACGATCGTTTAGACTTGCATTTAATATTAGTGAGTTAAACGATTGAGTGGCCTCATGCTTCATTGCATAGTTAAAGGCACTCAATCATTTCTAAGTGATAACGGGCAGAAATGCACGTTATTATAATACTAAGTTATTAAACAATGAAGGTTTTCATTGATAAAATATGTTAGATTGCGTCCATAAAGTATTAAGTTCATAACATTGCGGTCACATGTATTCATCACATAAGAACAGTTAACTTTGGTATTTTTGTGCAGAATATGCGTTAACGTAGGGTAGAAAGCGCGATCACAAAAAATCAATGGTCGAGCGCAGCATTACCACAAGGCTTTGCGGTGATTTGTGCTCGCAAACATCTGCTTAAGAAGGATTTCCGCATAGAACCAGCGCAACTTGGTGGGCGCATCTAGGTTAAAAGCATAATTAATCACGATCGGACAGAAAGCTGATGACGATCGAATCCAAATTAAGTTGACAAGCCGCTAACGATAACAAATACACTCAGATTTTCGGTGACAAATATTCAGTGCATCAGTCAGAGAATTAAAGTCATCCCATCTGCGCAATCAAAAGAGAGAAACCGCTTTTCACCCCGAAGCTCTATAAATATCGAAGGCATCCTTCAAAAAAGGGGTTCAGCAAGTTCGAAGACTTAGATAATTTTCCTTTAAATAGTTTAGCCTTGTTCTTAGATTTTCTTTTATTTTAAGGTGGAAGCGAGAGAAGGAGGTTGTGTCAATAGATCGTTCCGGTGAGCATGGGAGAGTGCCGGAAGCTTCAAGATCAGAGAGAGGGTCAGCTTTTGCAGAAGCAAGAATATCTTTTGAACCGAAATAGAGTTGCCAGTGTAAAAGCCTTGGGCAACAAGGGATTGCTACCAGGCTCTCTACCTTTATCTTCCATTGTTATTTTGTATTCAAACTCATATATAAAAATGGAATTCACTTCTCTATATCTGTTCACTCTCTGTTTATCATGCATGAGTAGCTAAATCTGTCGAATGGGTTGAAAAGTATTTAGTTAGTTTAACTGGGGATATTCATTCTATGTGATTATCTTGTATTATGTATGCTTCATTCGTCCATTAGAGATACTTGAGAGGGTCGTCTAAGGACAGGATCTAAGCTTGAAAAGGTTAGGTTAGAATCTAGGCTCGGGAGAGTAAGGTTAGAATGCATAATCAAGAGATGGGAGCTAGGAATAAGCACTGTCTACTATTAATGCATCGCATGCATCCTAGAGATAGGATATGATTGTGTGCAGTCACCTTGTCTCTGTGTGCAACTTGCATCATCGCATAGGAAAAGAGTAGAGACTTAGGAATAAGCTCTATGGACATTTTTGCATTCAACACATGCGTCCTAGACTTAGGAGCACCTCATTTGCATTAGAAAATGATGTTGTTGCATGAGTGTAACATGATCGCATAGTCTTACGCATTCCCAGGAAACGCTAGCTAAAGACCTTCTCAACCCGTTCCATCGGATACTCAGTGCATCTATCACATAATCAACCTTTTCTCAAATCCGCCGCATTTATTCATTTTAATATCGCAACCAACAACTCCAAACAACTATTTGAGTTACTTGTTACCGCAAAGTTTTCCTGAAAGTTACCACTGCAAACTGCTTTCCCTAGTCCCTGAGTTCGACCCTGGACTTACCAGGAAACTCAGTGGGTTTACACTTGGATTCCACTGAGAAAACTTGATTGCTCAACGCATTTTCATCATCGCATTTCATACCACATTTCCACCTCATAAAACAACGCATCACTAAGCGATCATGGTTACTCTCTTAATTTACTAAACGGTCAGGAAGAAGTCTTCGCCTCGGCGGTTCAAGACACAGTTCGCTTGTGAACCGGTTTTCTCGATGGTTGTATGTAATAGATAGAATTAATTTCTGATTTTTTAGGCTAATCATCCCGGTCCATTAATTTTGTGAATACACATAAGATGTATGCTTTATTCTATGTCATATAGTATGTCATATAGTTAAAATCCCACCATAGGTTATGCATTGGTCATGCATCATCTCTATATTGTAAGAGTTATGATATAGTAGTTTGCATGATTAAATTATTTAGGAGCATGCTCATGCATCATATAATATAAGAGTTATATTTATGCATACATTTAAGCATATTCATGCATCATCTTTATATTATAAGTGTTATAGTATAAAGGTGTTTGGAAGCTTGTATGCTTAGTTCATTACCAAGTATATAAGAGTTATATATAGTAATGAATGGACATTGCATGAAGCATGACACATAGGTTAAATTTATAAGAGTTATAAATACCTAGTTTTTCTTAGCAATGTGAACAGTTTTGGTTATTTCTTTTATAAGAGTGATAATGGAAATTAGAACTAAAATCAATAAGAAAGACATGCATATGAACTTAGGCTTGAATCATGTTTTCAAAGAGTTTTAAAATTTAATGGAGATAGACCTAAGATCACGATTCTAATGAGATTAGAAACCTAAGGTTTAATCATTTAATCAGTTTAATAGGATTTAATTGACTAATAAAACATTAAATATGTACCAAATCTATCTATAAGGGACCTTTTGTCTAAGGCGGGTTCTGTCTAGACTAGGGTACTTAAACTGACGAAAACGGAACACCCCTACCTGGGAACCTACCTGGAAAGGTGAATTAGATAGATTTGATGCATGCATGCAATTTTGATGATAGTTCGTTAAAGAGTTTAATGGGACTTGATTTGAACGTGTTTAATATCAAAGACAAGAGTTGTTTTTGAGTAAATTAAACAAACTTAGATAAAATTAGTAGTCAAGTTGTCTAAGTTAAAGAACCCCTAGGTAGAACATTCAATGGGGAGGTACTTGGGGTATATGATACTTCACTCAAACCTCTTCACGTTTCTCCTATATGTTCACACCGTGAGATCTATCCTCGGCTTTGAGGCACCCTGGGAATGTCCCCCTAAAGGATGGTGTTTGGGTAGGTCAATACATAGGTAAATGGAGAGAATGTTCATAATAAGTGGGACTAGGACGTGTGACAACATATCTCACGGTCTCTCATTAGGTTGGATAATGTTTCTGTGCATCGCCTCGAGGCACCCTAGGAGTGTCCCCTCTAAAAGATGGCAGTTTTGCACAACTCTTTATCTGATCTCCTGTATAGGATAAGGTTGTTTTAGTCTCTTGTCCTAATCTGCTTTTTTCCTACAGTGGGCACATTAGGGCGGGACTCTAGGGCCGAAAATGAGGGGTTACACTTACACAGAATTGTTAAAGGTTAACAGTTCTGGACCAAAAACATGGTGACTGTTAGAGTCAGTTACAAGAGTTGTTTCTGTTTAATGGTTGAGAATGTCTCATCCTAGTGAAGGGGCATTTGATCACCCACCGATGACTTTTGTCCTGCCTCACTGGGGCATCATTGTGAAATAGATGTCTTTTCACTTAGGGTACATGGAAACTATTTTTCTAAAACTAAAATTGGTGTTAAAAGTGGTAATGCATAGACTTATTAAGTTTGTTCATTTTTTTCAACAACATAAAAATGGCTACAGCCACATTAGCTCTTTTATGTTTCGATAAGTTAACTGGCGAGAATTACGCTAGTTGGAATCACACGATAACTACAATATTGATCATCGATGACCTGAGGTTCGTCCTTATGGAGGAATGTCCTTCTATTCCAACTCAGAATGCAACTCGAAATGTTCGAGAGGATTATGAGAGATGGACAAGGGCGAACAAAAAGGCCCGATCTTATATCTTGAACTCCAAAATGGAAGAAGGCACATCTGTTCGTGAACATGTTCTGAACATGATGGTCCACTTCAATATGGCGGAGATGAATGGGTAACGCATCGATGAGGGCAGCTAGGTTAGCATAATTTTTCACTCGTTGCCAGATAGTTTCTTGCACTTTGTCAGTAATGCTATACTAAGAAAAATTGACTATACCCTTACAACTCTCCTCAACGAGTTACAAACATTCCAATCCTTACTGAAAAGTAAGGAGAAAAAGGTTGGTGAGGAAAATGTTGCTTCATCATCAAAGAAGTTCAATCGGAGTTCAACCTCAGGGACTAAGTCTGCGCCTTTTACATCTAACACTTCCAAGTGGAAAAAGAAGAAGGGTGGTAAAGGCAAGGGGAAGGCGCCTACTAACCCACAACCCATCACTCAGCGGGGAAGGCAACCAATGTCGATTGACAAAGGAAAGTGTTTCCATTGCAACCAGGATGGGCACTGGAAGTGAAACTGTCCTCGTTGGTTGAAGGAAAAGAAGAAGGCTAAGGTCAAGGCAAATAAGGTAAATATGATTTACTAGTTTTGGAAACTTGTTTAGTGAAGAATGATGATTCTGTTGGGATTGGTGTCCTAATTCTCTCGACGTCTCGTTGTTTGTAATGATACACATTTTTTTATGAATAAAATAATTGTTATTTCATTCTGGCATTTACTCATATCCAATAAACAAAGCTCCTTGGTTTTCTTATGTGAACTTAAGCATGTATTTGTGATATACAAGTGGATCATGCCTTAAGTGATAACCTAAATAGGTATGTAGTATAAGGATTAAGGTTGGATACCTGATCCTCGTGACACTACGGATACGGCCCGCTTTGTAGAGGTTTGCAAGTGTTGTAAACTACTACATATAATAGATCCTGACCATTCATGTGGAGACTTGTGAGCGAGGGTGTCCTATACAAAGAGTTTGTATAAGATTGGACCACGAGATGATTAGACTCTACATATAACGCCATTGATACTAGAGACTTACATCTCACCTAAACGACCATAGGTGACACGACCTCAATCCTGAGTGTTTTTGGAACTCCTGCCTTTGAGGGTGGTCCTTTGATTAGTATGGGTGAGAGTGGCCAGATTGCCAACTACACATGCCTACCTTTTTGGGGACTTGTCTGATCTGGGAGTTGGGAACTCAATCCACAAGATGGATTCACTCCTTTCCCAAAGTAGGGATAAGTAGAGAGATTGCTCCCTTAAGGGTTGATTCCGGGGCTTGAACATAGTGGCCACAACTTCTCTTTGGAAGAGAGGACTCAGTCATAGTAGGACTATGACTTATGTTCATTAGAGAGATAGGTGGTACTTAAGAAGTTAGATGCATAACGGTTATTGGTCGAGCTGTACTTACGAGCGATCTGTGAAGGGTTATCACACTGCTGATTGGTTAAGATTGACACATAATATATCTATGGTAAGGAGAGTTCAGCTATCGGTCTTTAATGGAGTGTCTAGAAGTTAACGGATGGTGGATCCCGTTACTAAAGAGTTCAGTCAGTTATTCACATACCGTTGGAGCTTTGAGCTATAGGTCCATAAGGTCCCCTTGGTAGCTCAATGAATACAGTTGAGGATCAGTTCTTGGTGTTGATTTCAAATGTTCAAATTGACAAGAGGTAATTTGATTATATATGATATGATCGGTATGGTGCATGAGATACATCTAGTGGAGGATTGATGTAAATGAGATTTACATTAAATACAATGGAATAGAAAAAGAGCTATAGTTTATATGTTTCATGAGATGAAATATTAAAACTATAGGTTGTAAATATAGTATGATATGTTGGTTATCATTTATATTTATAATAATATTGATTATTGGATAATTAATTCTTTTTCCCTAATAACCAATTGAGTAGGAGGTTATTGGTGGTTTCATGGTAACCATGAGATAAAAGGAAAATTGTTTTCCTAATTTTAGTAAGTTTTTACAAATATTGAAAAAGTGTTTTTGAGATTTTTTCTCTTGAAATCTCACAGAACGGAAGTTGTCAAGTAAATGGGATTTACTAAGCAACAACTTGGAGCAAGCTAAATAATCGTGTAATGTTTGTAGGCGACAGGCAGCTAAGCAATGAGCTAAACAATCGCTTAGCTTTTGCTAAACGATTGGGCATCGACCTATATGATAAGTTCAGCCTTCTCCCACTTGCTCAACCATTTACACGATTGTTGTATCCTCGTCTTTTGCCTCAAATCAAGTCCACACAGAGCCCACTCTCTCGATTCTCACACCAAGAATACCAAGGTAGCCTTCTTAGTGGTGTCATACTCAACTCAACACCATTGAGGTTCTGTGGAGGTCGTTCATGCTATTGGGGTGTTCGTGATCGAGGCGATCGCTGAGTTTGAGTGCACGGTGTTCGTACAGTGTAGTGATCATGTTGGACGAGTGTTCAAGGTTGCTGTGCTCGAGCATTCGTGATCAAGGAGCATCGACAATGAGTCTACAAATGTGTGTAGATTTCTCCTTGATTATTTGTCGTATCATGTTGTAATTTCTGTAATGAATGCATAACTGCTTGTTTCTGTTTATGACTGTAACTTGTAAAGTTCATATATGATTGTAATTTGGAATGATCTTTCTGTTGCTCATGGAAATCCTCGTGATCGATTTCCTTCAAATTTTGCCTAGATTATTGACTCTGGGGCCACAAATCATGTTTGTTCTTCTTTTCAGGGGATTAGATCCTGGCGGAAGCTTGAGGCTGGAGAGATGAAAATGTGAGTAGGCACCGGGCACGTTGTCCTAGTTGTGGCAGTAGGAGGACTCCAGTTGACTTTATAGAATAAATTTATCATTTTGAATGATGTGTATGTTGTTCCCAAGTTAAAGCAAAACTTAATTTCTGTAAAGTGTTTAATTGAATGTAAATATATTGTTCACTTTTCGGTAAATAAAGTGTTTATTCTAAAAGATATATTGAGATTTGTTCAGCAACACAGGAAAATAATTTGTATGTGCTAAGGCTGTTAGCAAAAAATTCCCTCCATAACATAGAGATGTTTAAAACTATCGTAACTCAAAATAAACGATTTAAGGTTTCTCCTAAAGAAAATGCCCAACTCTGGCACCTTCGATTAGGGTACATCAATCTCAATAGGATTGAGCGGTTGGTGAAGAATGGGCTTCTAAGCGAGTTAGAGGAAAATTCTTTACCTGTGTGCAAGTCATGCCTTTAAGGCAAAATGACTAAAATACCTTTTACTGGAAAGGTTATTGAGCCAAAGAGCCTCTAGAGTTAGTGCATTCAAATCTTTGTGGTCTGATGAATGTGCGAGCCAGGGAAGGCTATGAGTATTTCATCACTTTTACTAATGATTACTCGCAGTATGGGTATGTTTATTTGATACAATGGAAGTTTGAATCTTTTGAATAGTTGAAAAAGTTCGAGGCTAAAGTTGAAAACGCATTGGATAAATGGATTAAAACACTTCGATCAAATCGGGGTGGAGAGTTTTTGGATTCTGAGTTCCAGAACTATATGATAGAACATGGAATCGTTTTCCAACTCTCAATGTCGGGTACACCTCAGCAGAATGGTGTATCAGAGAGGAGAAATAAAATCTTATTGGACATGGTTCGACCGATGATGAGTTACACTTCCTTATCGGACTCGTTTTGGGGTTTTGTAGTGGAGACTGCAGCTTATATCCTTAACTGTGTTCCTTCCAAGAGTATTGCCATAACACCTTTGGAGTTGTGGAACGAACGTAAAGCTAGTTTGCGTCACTTCCGCATATAGGGTTGCCCAGCACATGTGCTTGAGGCTAATCCTAAGAAACTGGAACCACGTTCGAGGCCGTGCCTATTTGTAGGATACCCCAAAGGTACACGAGGGGGTTACTTTTATGATCCTAAGGAAAACAAAGTTTTTGCGTCAACGAACGCTACCTTCCTAGAGGAGGATCATATGCGGGAGCACAATCCACGTAGTAAGATCGTGTTGCGTGAACTTTCCAACGAAACTACTGAAGCTTCAACAAGAGTTGTTGAAGGGCTTGCCCATCAACAAGAGTTATTGATGGAAGTTCATCTGGTAGGTCTAATACACCTCAAGAGTTTAGGAAACTTCGACGTAGTGGAGGGTTGTGAACCCACCTATTCGCTATATGAGTTTCACTGAAATCCCGACTATGGTAGCCGATGGTGAGGTTGAGGATCCGTTGTCTTATCAAAAGGCAATAGAAGATGTTGACCATTATGAATGAGTCAAAGCCATGGATCTCGAGATGGAGTCTATGTACTTCAACTCAATATGGGATCTTGTAGATCAACCTGATGGGGTAAAACCTATAGGTTGTAAATGGATCTACAAGAGAAAATAGGGTGCTGATGGGAAGGTGAAAACCTTCAAGGCTAGACTTGTGGCAAAGGGTTATACCCAGGTAGAGAGAGTTGACTATGAGGAGACTTTCTCATTTGTTGCCATGTTAAAGTCTATCCGCATCCTTCTGTCCATTGCCTCATATTATGCCTATGAGATATGGCAAATGAATGTCAAGACTGCCTTTCTGAATGGTAATCTTGAGAAGACCATTTATATGGTACAGCCCGAGGGATTCATAGCCCAAGGTCAAGAACAAAAAGTTTACAAACTGAATCGATCCATTTATGGGCTGAAACAAGCGTCTCAATCTTGGAACATTTCGTTTGATTCTATGATCAAATCGTACGGCTTTGACCAAAACATTGATGAGCCTTGTATCTACAAGAAAATCATCTAGTTAAGTAGTTTTTCTAGTATTGTATGTAGACAATATCCTATTCATTGGGAATGATGTAGGTTTACTGACTTCAGTTAAGAATTGGCTAGCGACCCAATTCCAAATGAAAGATTTGGGAGAGGCTCAGTTTGTTCTTAGTATTCAGATCCTTTTGGATCGGAAAAACAAAGTGTTAGCACTGTATCCGAAATCATACATCGATAAGATGTTGCTCAAGTACTCGATGCAGAATTCCAAAAGGGGCCTACTGTCTTTTCGGCATGGAGTTACAGTGTCTAAGGAATAGTGTCCTAAGACACCTCAAGAGATTGAGGAGTTTAGACGAGTCTCCTATGCATCTGTCTTTGGCAGTTTGATGTATGCGATATTGTGTGCTAGACCGAACATCTGCTACGCTATGAGAATAGTCAGTAGATATTAGACTAATCCAGGACATGGTCATTGGACTGCAGTCAAGAACATCCTCAAGTATCTTCGGAGAACAAGGGACTACATGCTCATGTATGGATCTAAGGATTTAATCCTTACTGGATACATAGATTCTGACTTTCAGACTAATAAGGATTCTCAAAAATCCACTTCAAGCTCAGTGTTCACTCTTAACGAAGGAGTTGTAGTATGGCGAAGCACTAAGCAAAGATGTATCGCTGACTCTACAATGGAGGTCGAGTATGTAGCGGCTTGTGAAGCTGCTAAGGAGGTCGTTTGGCTCAAAAACTTACAGACTGATCTGGAAGTTGTTCCAGACATGTCTAGGCCCATCACTCTTTATTGTGATAATAGTGGTGCTGTGGCGAACTCCAGGGAGCCTAGGAGTCAAAAACGGGGCAAACATAAGAGCGGAAGTATCATCTCCTCTGCGAGATAGTGTATCGAGCGGACGTGATAGTCACGAAGATCGCTTCAGAGCACAACGTTGCTGACCTGTTTATGAAGGCTCTCACGGCTACAATTTTTTAGGATCACCTTCAGAGCATGGGTCTACGGGACTGCCCGCAGCTAGACTAGGACAAGTGGGAGATTTTTTGTACTGGACCTTAGTGCCCTAGTTTATTGTTTTGTACTTTTTGTTATCTTGTGCACCCACTCGCTTTAAGACAAGTGGGGATTATTGGGGTTGATGCCTTAAACTTTCATAGGGTTCTATAGTTTGTAAACATTTGTATAAACAAACGCTTGTGATGTAATAATATGAGATATTTTCTTCACTATTGTCTATGAAATATGATATATTTTAGTTTCATTTACCACAAACCAATAAACTAAGATCCCTAGTTGTCATTGTAACTTAAACATGTATGTGGAGACTGAAGGAAATCGACACTCGAGATTTTTGTGAGCAGCGGAAGCAAGACTATTCCAAATTACAATCATGAATCAACAAATCATTTACAGTCGACTTCAGTACAAGCGGTGATACAATTTATAGAGAAATTACAGCATGAAACAACAAATGTACAGAGGAAGAAATTGTACTAACAATGGCAGAAGCATCCCCACGCTGTTATGCACACTCTGATCGAACAACAGCAACCACGAGCGCTCGATCTACACGACCGCAACACCGCATGAACACAGCACGAACACTTCACACTCGTCATCAACGATCTCCTCAGTCACGAACTCCTCTACAACCGTGAACGGCCTCCGCAGCACCACGAACGGCCTCCGGAAAACCTCTACGGTGTCGATTTGAGTCTGACACCACCAACAAGGTGACCTTGGTATTTTAGGTGTGAGAATCCAGAGGGTGGGCTCTGTTCAGACTTGGTGTGAGGCAAACGAACGGAGGAAACAACGATCGCGTATACGACTAGGCAAGTGGGAGAAGTTGGAGACCTATCGTATTGGTCAATGCCCAATCGTTTATCTTCAACTAAGGCAATATTGTTCAGTTCTTATCCTAAATTTTTCGTTGATTGGTTGCTCCGAATACTCCACCTATACACCATTACTTAACAATGCAATTTCCTTCTATCCTTTAATAATTCATAAACATGCCCTACTTTATTCTTTTATACAACAAATCTCTACTCAAAAATTCCTTTCTTGTTTTGAAAAGAATGTTTACCTCTTCTTGCAAAAATAACTTGGTGCATCTGTATGCGATGGTCTAGTTTGCGTCATTTTATTAGAGACTGTTGATCATGGTTACACCTTTCGTTTTGGCTTGTTCCCACGGGTGTCATGCGAACATCCAACTACGGTTGTATGCCAATCTCAACTTCAACTCTTGATTTTCAACTAAGTTTAACTTTCGCTGGTCAGAGGAGTTGTCTCTTATATTTTTATTATTTTTTCTCTTGTTTTTCTCTTTTCATATTGCATCATTCTTGGAAACCCACCTTCTTTTCATTTTTTTTTTTTTTTGACAATGAACTCATTTTCTAATGATAACCGCATTCGCTTGATCGCATCTGCTCAGACCTTCTCCACACCCAAATTTAGAGATGTGCAAGGTCCTCATTGCATTGTTTTGGACATAATAGACAAAACACTTAGTCAAAATCTTGAAAAGAAGGTTTGAGCATAGTTTTGAAGGATAAAAGGTAAAGCAGTGTTATTGTTACGAATTATCTAAGTGTTAGTCAGAAAATACAAAGTGTGGGAAATGTTGTTAAGGGTATACACATAACTCATCATGGCAGCGCAATGAATAACGCAAAATAAAAGATAAAGAACATCGCAATAATTGACAAAGGATGATAAATAAGAGGCTAACGCATACGGAAAGAATTGTTACTTAGTTGTATTAAAAATTAACCAAGTATACAAAGAATTACAAATAACGCAATACAAAATTTTAGCATGTACCAGGAATCAAGAAATAGCTTCAAAGTGCAGATGTTGCTGTAAATACAGAGGCACTATGGGACCATGTAGATAGGCTGTCAAAAAGTTGAAGTACTCATGGTTGCGCTCTGCCACTTGTCTTTGTTCAGGTGGATCGTGTAGATATTGCGTTGAATGTTGATCAGCACCTGCCTTGTCATCGCAACACTGCGTTGCAACTCTTCTTGTCGCTCGTGTAACTCCGTTATTTGTTGGTAGAAAAAGTCATGTTGATGAGAGAGAAGAGAACGCATATCAGCAAGGTCAGCAGCTAGGGTGGCAATGGTGGGTTGCGCCTGCGATGTTTCACCATCAATGTTTTGGGGTTGGGCAGAAGTGCCTTCACCCAAATCATGTGGGTCGTTAACATGTGGCGGTGGAGGAAAAAATTGTAGTGAAGATGAAGGGGAGGAGGGTGTTGCTGGATATGTGTTGGGTGAAGCAAGAGTGAGGAGGAGGTTAGTAAAATGTTCAGGGAGTGGGGAAAGGGGTTTTGTAGGAGGGCTTGGAGGGCGAATCACCAAAGGTAAGGGGTCCAAGGGTTCTTGACCTTGCAGTGATGGCTCTTGGACTTTTTCCTTGCCTTTTTCAACCTTGCACTGTTTCTTGGGCTTTGGTTGCTGCAGTGCATTTAAATCGATGATGGGCCTTTTCAATGGAAGCTCGGGGCAATGGGGGGAATTTTTTAGGAGCATTCTCAAAATCTTGATGTTGATGAGGCCATGGACTTCTGGCATTGGTTCTTCCTCAATACCTACACCCAATGAGAGGCATAAGCTTGAAACTGTCCAAGGGAAGAAATAATGGCCTCTTATACGCCCCACAAAACCTCGAATTTGCCTTGAGATCAATTGGCCCACATCTATTGGAATGTCGCGTGCCATGCAGTATGCGGCCATGACTCTATCCCTCGAAACTTTTTTGTCATGAGAAGTCGGGATGAGTCACCGTTTCATTAAATACACCCAAAGTCGTGCCTCTGGAAGCAGTTTATTGGATGCAAGGGTTCTGATGCCTTTCATAGATACTGACCACTGCGTGCCCAGTTGCGTTAATATCTTCAGTGCATCTTCCATTTGTTCTTCTGTGGGATCATCAATGATTTTATTACCCGGTGCCTCTAGGATGTTCTTCATCTGATATTGATGTCCTTTGCACTGAAAGGCACTACTTCCCCTTTCATGATCACCACATCTTTGGTGCCATGAAGTCGTCCATTATAGAAAGCTCGCACTACAGTTGGGATTACAATAGATGGGCACTGGCAGAATTTTTCCCATCCATGTTCCAGAACAACACTTGTCATTAAGTCCGGTAGTGGCGTTGGCGTAGGGAAGAACCTCATCTCCATCATCATGTCATCATTCTCTTTCTTCTTGGATGGGTGTCCTTTGGCCAATGCAGGCTCACTGCTTTCCACTTTTTCTTTGCCCTTTTATTTTGCCAACGCAAGGCGGGATCTTTGTTTTTGTTTCCTTTCCCTTTCCTTGCGCTGTTCTTCTTTCTCCCACTCCGCAATTTCTTTGCTTTTCTTTTCTCGAATGCGCTGAACATTTTCTCTGTGCCTCTTTTCCTTCTCTTCCTTCTTCTTCTTTTCTTCCTCTATTTCCTCTCTCATTTCCCTTTCAAATTGCTCTGAGGCCAGCAAAATGCGATGTTCTTCCTTGAGCCTTATTCTCTCTTCTTCTGTCGAGATTGCGTTGTTGCGGTGCACTTTTTCATCATGTAATTTTCTTCTCAAATCACCTTCTGCGATGATTTTTTGTGCCCACAACATCTTTTCTTGTTTTTCTTCCTCCTCTCTTCTTCTCCTTTCCTTCTCTTCTACTGCACTTTGCAAAATTGGTGGGTCGATTGTTAACCCTTGCGGTGCATTCTCCTTGCGACGCCGCATAAGAGGGGTGATGTCTAAATCCTCTCCATCGTCAGTCTCAACCGTTCTTATTGGCATTATTTCCTCTTTAGGTTGCATTGATCCTCTTTGTTGCATTGACACCCCCTCATCCACCCTAGCGGTGGTTGATTCTCCGTCGACTTCTGGGCTCTCAGTTCTCTTTCTCTTCTCTTCCTTCTTCTTCAGGTGCTTCTCTTCCCACTTGCGTTCCTTCTTTTCACTCGTTTTTCTTTCTTTCTTCTTTTTCCTTGGTTGGGCTTCTTTATCATCTTCTGCCCTCTTCTCCTTGTTCTTCTTCTTCTTCTTCTCAACCATTTTAGGCTGCTTCTCCGCCACCACTTCCTCCAAAGCAACTGTAGTGGGTCCCTCATAAGATTCTGTGTGAACCGTTTCCTTAGGATCCGAAACTGCCAGAGCGCTCCTTCTCAAAGCTTCCTCCATCTCTTCCTCCGAAGGTAATGGCTGATTAACAACTCTCGCTTCGGGCAGCCCCCCCTCCTTCTCCATATTACTTAGTATGCTTCTGAACACTTATCTGTCGTCTTTTCTCTTCTTCTCGCTTTCAGAAGATAGTGTTGGGAGTGGGGCACTCTTCGTGCTCTGCCCCTCTCGTATTTGGAGTGGTCTGGTTGCTAAAGGCTTTCGCCGAGGTTTTTCGGCGATTCGTGGGATGGGTTTTGGCTGGGTGGCGAGGTGGTGGCTTGCTACGAGGAATACCGCCTCTTTTTTAGTGATTTGGGCTGGTGACAGTGATGAGGGTAAAGAGGATGAATGGGAAGACTGATCGGCCATGGTTGTACTGAGTGAAAGAGCTGGGCAGGTTCTTAGGGTTTTAGGAAGAAAGTTTGAAGTCTGGGTATGCAAAGGATCTGCTAGGGTTTCGTTTTTGCAAAAGACACAAATAGACGACCTAAGAAGGGGGAGGCATCAAGGTTGGGCCTTGATGAGCCCAACGCAAATTCTACAGTGGCAGGCCTCAAGGTACTCAAAAAGCCTGCCGCCACGCTCCTCACATTTATGAATTAGCAGAGAAGTACTTCCTTTCATCTGCTAAATCATCATTTCGTTGGAAGCCTAAACGATTAGACTACTCTATTTGCAAAAAGAATTTATCTTTTGTGTTTTATTCGGATGGGTACAAGGTTAAGGTTAACGCAATGCCTTCATTAATGCAAATGCACATTTGCAGAGGACGGGCAACAACGCATGTATCAGCGCAACATACCACCCAACTCAACGACATAGTGTATTTCTACTGGCGCAACAGTACCTCGACATAGTACATTTTTGCTAAGGAGGGCGAAAAATACATACGAGCGCAACACACCCCTCAGCGCAATGCATTTGGGTAGGATGGATGCAAAGTGTATCTTGTTAGCACAAGATGCACCCATCATCACAATGCATACCGGGTGTTGATTGTTATATTATTTTCTTTATTATTTTTTGTTATTATTATTATTTTTTTCATCAATGCAAGTCGCTAGGATTTTGCGGTATTCATTTTCTGCTTATTAGTCATTCACGAAAATTAAGAATAACGCAATTAATACAGAAAAGTAAGGGAATTAAACAAAGCACTGAAATTGACGCAATTGAATTAAATGAAAAGTAAATTCATAATGCAATAAAAGCTAGTTTAAGGAAACAATAAATGAAGAAATTCATGAAGCAATAAAGGAAGCAATTAAGAAAGCAATTAAACATAGATTTTAGAAATGCAAATTGAAAGACAATTTTTACTGCAATCCACACCTCTGTAGGCGGTCAAGCCTACCTGCGCAATGTTATCAAGGACATTGTTCCTTCCCATGAGATCTCGGGGCTTCGGAATTACTTGACAGCGTTCCCAGTGTTCTGTTGCGAAGCTCGACTACCAGTTACCCAACTTGGATCTCCAAGTTCATGATTGAAGACGCCTGCGACTGCATGATAACATCGTCTTTCTCAATATACTGCTTCAGCAGGGACTCCAATGATGATGAATTTCCAGAGGTGTTTGAGGAGGACGGTTGGTTTTACGGTTGTCTCTGATGAACCTGCTTCTGATTCTGATGAAAAGATGGAGGATTTCCTCGATTCCCAGAATTTTTGCTCTGATAGTTACTCGGCCCCCCTTGCTTGTGATCTCTTCCCCAACTGAAGTTAGGGTGATTTCGCCAACCGAGATTGTAAGTGTTGCTGTATGGGTTATTCTGGATAGCAAACACTTGTTGTGGGTTTGATGGGCACATCTCTAAAGCATGGCCCCCTCCACATTGGACGCAACTTATTACAGCCACTTGTGCCATCGCATTGGATTGCGTTAAACTTTGAGAGAGGGCACCTTGATTAAGTGCCATCATTTGTAGAAGAGAGGTCACACCGCCATTTGTGCGGCCAAAGTTGTCATTGTATCCGCTGGTACAATGGCATTATCATTCCTTCTTCTCTTGGAGCCTCTACCCATGTACCCGTCATCCACCCAGTCATCCGTGTTCTGCGAAATGTGATCAAGGATGACCTTGGCTTCTGTGTAGGTCTTATCCATGAATCCTCCCACTACGGAGGCATCAGCAACAGCTTGCATTGATCTATTCAGGCCGTTATAAAATGTTTCCATCAGAACGCAATCGGGAATCCCGATATGTG
The DNA here is from genome assembly GCF_009727055.1 of Benincasa hispida. Classification (NCBI taxonomy): domain Eukaryota; kingdom Viridiplantae; phylum Streptophyta; class Magnoliopsida; order Cucurbitales; family Cucurbitaceae; genus Benincasa; species Benincasa hispida. Next base: position 14,258,553 of record NC_052353.1, on the reverse strand, counting down.
GATAATTTTTCACCAACCTTCTAAACCGCACCCAAGTGGTGCTCAAAGTCTCGTTATCCATTTTCTCGAAGTTCAGCACATCCTTTCGTCTTCTTACGTTGACTGCTGGAGGGAAGAACTTTTTCATGAACTATTCCACCAACTGGTCCCATGATGTGATTTTGTTTGGCTCCAAAGAATGAGCCCACCTCTTCGCCTCATCCCTCAGTGTATATGGGAAGAGGTAAAGTCTAATACCTTCTGGGGTGACGCTCGGGATGGAGAAAGTACTGCACATCTCCACAAAGCTGGTAAGATGGGCATGCGGGTCCTCACCTTGTAAACCTCTAAATTGCCCCGTGTTTTGTATCATTTGGAGCATGACTGGCTTTATTTCAAAACACGTGTTCTCCTCAACCATAGGTCGTGAAATTCTAGGCGAGAAGTCATAGAGATTGGGCGCCGCATAATTTCTCATGGGGATATTGCGGTCAGCAGAAAGAAATATAGCGTGTTGCATTGGCCGCTTTGCCCCTTGATTTCCTTCAACCCCATCGTTATTGTTGTCGGCCATATTGATTCTTCTCCGCTTCACTCTGTTTTGGCGTGCCCTTGCGTGAAAAGTACGCCCGATCTCTGGGTCAGCTTCAAATTCTGGATCAGTTCCAGTACTCATAAACCATCAACCTGTTCTTTGGGTTAAACAGACAGTACAAAGAGATCTATCCTGCAAAATACCACAAAAGTACTCAACACTAACCGTTACCAATCCCCGGCAACGGCGCCATAAACTTGTAACTATACGAGTGGAATGTTATGTTGTGTTATGTTATGTATCGTTTATACACACTACTGATGATGAAAATGATTCAAGTTCATGTTACCATAAACTTGATGACATAAATTTAATCTCTTTATCTACTCTAACGCATGGCTAATGAATGAAACGAATGATGTGCTAACTATACGCTCAAGTGCTTGCGATAAAGAGAATTTCTATGCGATACTACATCTAAATATATGTGTTGTTAATGATATGCTCGTAGTATGCGATGAAGTAGTGTGTGTCTCAAGTTTCCTTGCGTTGAAACGAAGTATAATTCCAATACAAATTTCTCAGAATGATCCGAGGTTGAACACAGGGATTGTTTTCGTTAACGCGTTACTGATGTGATACATGCGATCAGTTTTAACAATAAATAAAGAATGTGGGTTTATACAGAAATATAAATTGCGATGAAAGTAAAAATGCATTAATAAAATAAATCCTAAACTAATATGATACACGATACAAGATACATGATACATGATACTGAGGTCGAGAACTGACTGTGAAGTTGTACAAAGAATCGATGTATACGATGGCAAGTCTTTATGAATGAAGCAGAAAGAGTGCATTTCTGCCCGTTATCAGTAGGTCTTTAGTGGAGTGTCTAGCAGTTAACGAATGGTGGATCTTGTGATTAAAGATTTTAGTCAGCTATTCACATACCATTGGAGCTTCAAGCTACAGGTCCATAAGGTCCCCTTGGTAACTCAATGGATTCAAGTTGAGAATCAGTTTTTGGGTCAGTTTGAAGTGTTCAAATAGACAAGAGGGGGTTTGATTATATATGATATAATTAAACTAGTTCAATTATATGTGATATAGTTGATATGATGTATGGGATACATTAATTGGAGGAATTTGCTATAAATATGATTTATATTGAATAAAGGAGAAAGGAACTATGGTTTAAATGTTACACATGATGTGATACAAAAACTATAGGTTATAAATATAATATGATAAGTTAGTTATTATATTTATTTATAATTAAAACAATTATATGATAATTATGGGTAGTTTTCTCCTTTAACCGTGCATGAAAGTGGGAGGTTATGATCAGTTTTCATAACTAAAGAATAAAATGAAAAATGTTTTCATTTTGTGAAGAATCGCTTCATTAAGAAAATTTCTAATCATTTTGCTTTAAGTGAGAGACTACGTGATAGCCCTCAGCGAGATATTTCTAAATGATCATGTGATAGCAAGATTTCTAAACGATCGTGTAAACGATCTAGTGAGATTTCTGAACGATCATGTGATAGCAAAGATTTACTTAATGATCGTGTAAACGTTCTGAGCGAGAGACTAAGCAGTCGTGTAGACGATTCTCACGAGAGCGAGATTTACTAAACGATCAAGTATCTTCTGTGTCTATGCGATAAACCTTTTCCCACTTACTTAATCATTTAGTTCGGTCGTTGGATTTCGCCTTCCCTCTACCAAATTCAACAGAGCCCACACCTCTTGGATTCTCACTCTGAGTATACCAAGGTAGCCAAGTGGTTGTGTCGAAAGGTTCTTGTTCGAGAAGCAGTTTTGTTCGTGATCTAAACGACAGCGAGAGATTGGCTAGGCAATCTGAGCGACAACGAGAGGCTGTTGTTCCAATGATCACGAGAGCGAGAGATTCATAGACAAAGGTTTCTTCAAAGGTATATCTCTCGTTCCTTTTGTATTTAACGAAGAAAGCATGTTGTAATTATTCTAAGATGCATAACTATTCTGTATGTTTGTGAATGCTTTGAATTCTGTCACAATGGGCTTAGAAAGATCTTGCTTCTGCTCATGGTTCTCTTGTTTAGAGTTCCTTCATTTGAATCTAACGTTCCATAACTATTTGATAGAACATAGAATTGTATCCCAACTCTCAGCACCTGGTACACCTCAGCAGAATGGTGTATCAGAAAGGAGAAATCGAACTCTGTTGGACATGGTTCGGTCTATGATGAGTTATGCTTCCTTACCTGACCCGTTTTGGGGTTATGCAGTAGAGACTGCACCGTATATTTTGAACTGCGTTCCATCCAAGAGTGTTACGAGAACACCTTTGGAGTTATGGAATGGTCATAAAGCTAGTTTACGTCATTTCAAAATTTGGGGTTGCCCAGCACTTGTGCTTGAGCCTAATCCTAAGAAGTTGGAATCTCGTTCAAAATTGTGCCTATTTGTAGGCTACCTCAAAGGAACGAGAGGTGGTTACTTCTTCGACCCAAAATAAAACAAAGTGTTTGTATCGACAAACACTATTTTTCTTGAAGATGACCACATAAGGGAGCACAAGCCCCACAGTAAAATTGTGTTGAATGAACTTTCTAAAGAAACCATTGAACCTTCAAAAAGAGTTGTTGAAGAACCCAACACCTCAACAAAAGTTGTTGAAGTTGGATCATCTAGTAAGTCAAATGCACCTCAAATATTGAAGGAACCTCGACGCAGTGGGGAGAGGGGGTTGCAAACCCACTTATCCATTACATGGGTTTAACAGAAATCATTGCTATGGTAACTGACAAAGATGTTGAGGATCCATTGTCTTACAAGAAGACAATGGAAGATGTTGACAAAGATGAGTGGATCAAAACTACAAATCTCGAAATGGAGTCAATGTACTTCAATTCAGTATGGAATCTTGTAGATCAACCTAATGGGGTAGAACCTATAGGTTGCGAATGGATCTACAAAAGAAAATGGAGTGCTGATGGGAAGGTGAAAGCATTCAAAGCTAGACTGGTGGCAAACGGTTATACCTAGGTTGAGGGGGTCAACTATGAGGAGACTTTCTCACTTGTTGCCATCTAAAGTCTATTTGGGTCCTCCTATCCATTGCCTTATATTATGACTATGAGATTTAACAAATGGACATCAAGATTTCCTTTTTGAATGGCAATCTTGAGGAGACGATCTAAATTGAACAGCTTGAGGGATTCATAACCCAAGGTCAAGAGCGAAAGGTTTGCTGGCTCAATCGATCCATTTATGGACTGAAGCAAGCTTCTTAGTTTTGGAATATAAGGATTGATACTGCGATCAAATCTTATGATTTTGATCAAAATGTTGATCAACCTTATGCATACAAGAGGATCATCAACTGTTCAGTAGCTTTCTTAGTATTATATGTAAACGATATCGTACTCATTGGGAATTATGTAAGTCTACTGACTAAAGTTAAGAACTGACTAGCGTCTCAATTCCAAATGAAAGTTTTGGGAGAGGCTTAGTTTGTTCTGAGAATTCAGATCTTTAGAGATCGAAAGAACAAAACGCTGGCTTTGTCTCAAGCATCATACATTGATAAAATGTTTGTCAAGTATTCGATGCATAACTCCAAGAGAGGTTGACTACCTTTCAGGCATTGAGTGATATTGTCTAAGGAACAGTGTCCTAAGACATGTCAAGAGGTTGAGGAATGAAACGGATCCCCTATGCATCGGCTGTTGGCAGCCTGATGTATGCGACGTTGTGTACAAAACCTAACATCTGCTACGCGGTGGGGATAATTAGTAGATATCAGCCTAATCCAGGATATGATCACTGGACCGTCATTAAGAACATCCTCAAGTATCTATGGAGAACGAGGGACTACGTGCTCGTGTATGGTTCTAAGGATCTTATTCTTACTGGATACACGGACTCTAATTTTCAAACTAATAAGGATTCTAGGAAATTCACATCAGGATCAGTGTTCACTCTTAACAGAGAGCAGTAGTCTAGAGGAGCATCAAGCAAGGGTGCCTCCACTATGGAGGTCGAGTATGTAGCAGTTTGTGAAGCTGCTAAAGATACCTTATCCTAGTGATACTACGAGTATGACCCATTTTGTAGATGTTTTAATTGTTGTAGTGCTACAAATGATCTGATCCTGATAATTCATGTGGAGACATGTAAGCGGGGATATTCTATACAAAGGAGTTTGTGTAAGACCAGACCACAAAATCCTCATTCATAATAAAGACTTACATATTTCATCAGGATGACCATAGGTAACATGACCTGAATCCTGAGTGAGTTATGAACTCTTGCCTATTAAGGCGGTTCTTTGATTTATATGGGTAAGAGTGGCCAGATCACCGATTCAACAAACCTACCATTTTGAGGGTTCATCTGATTAGGGAGTTAGGAACACAACTATACAAGAAGGAATTCACTCCTTCCTCAATGTTGGGGTAAGTAGATAAATTGCTCCCTTAAGGGCTAATCTCGGGGCTTGAACAACGTAGTACACACCCTCTTCTGACCCGAGAGGGATTTGATCATAGTTGGACTATGATTTTTTTTTCATTAGAGGGATCAGTGGTACTTAAGGAGTTATATGAAATTATAGTGGCAAAATGGTAATTTTGACCCAACTGTACTTACAAGCAATTTGTAAAGAGTCATCATACTATTGATTGGTTATATTCAATGGACATAGAAATATATCTGTAATGCGAAAAGTGCAACTGACGATCTTTAGTGGAGTGCTCAACAGTTAACAGATGGTGAATAATTTAATTAAAGAGTTTAATTAATTATTCATGTAGCGTTGGAACTTCAAGCTACAGACCCATGATGTCCCCTCGGTAGCTCAACGGGATTAAATAAGAATCAATTTTTGGATTAATTTGAATTGTTCAAATTAATTGAGAGAATTAATTATATATGATATAATTGATTAATTTTAATTATATATGATTTAATTACTATAATGTATTTGATACATTATATTATTTGTGAGAGGAAATAAGTATTTGAATATGATTCAAATATTGATTATATGAATTGAATTCATATTGTTAAATTTAATGTAAATGTGATTTATATTAAATGTCATTGGTGAGAGAAAAGAAACAATGGGTTATCTTGTATATGATACAATATTAAAACTATAGGTTATATGTTATATTTGATATAACATTTAGTTTAATATGATAAATTAGTTACCATATTAATATATATTAAATTAAAATAAAATAAAATAATTTTATTAATTTAAAATTAATTAATTAAGGGAATGAGTTGTAACTCCCTCTCCCCTCTTTTCTCTCCACTTTATATAAGTGGGAAAATGGGTTTTCAAAGTTGGTCTCATCTTCTTCCTGAAAAAATTACACAGAAGAGGTACAGGAGGCTCTAAGGGTAGAATTCCTAGTGATCATCTCTTCCTTTCTCAATTCTCCCTTCCCTCTCCAAAATCTCTAGAGCACCATACCTCTTGGATTCTCACTAGAGAATACCAAGGTCTTTTTCTTGGTAGTGCCCATTTGGAGTTGTTCATGATTTGCGTAGAGAAGTGGGATTACTTTTTGAAGAACATCTTCAAAGGTAAAGGTTTCTAAAACCCAAATTTATTTTTCTACAATTTATGTTTAAGCATGTTGTAATTGTTGAATTAAATGCTTGATCTATTTCCTGTTCTCTATAAAATTGTGAATTCTAGAAAATGGAATTTGGGACGTTCTATTGCTCCTGCTCAAGAACCCTTAATTGGGATCCTTCAATATTTACGTTGGATAGTTTAACAACGTTAATTTATGTTCATTAAACACTTTTATAAATATTAATCACTTGTTGCATGTTTATAACAAATTTATCTCATTCACCTTCAAGATCAGCTCCCATGTAGGGTGTTTCGTTTTCGTCAACTTAAATACCCCAGTCTATGCAGAACTATCCTAAGACAAAGGTTTCTTATAGATAAATTCTTTATAAATGTAATCTTTTAACTAAAACCAATTTAATCCTATTAAAGTGAAATAAAAGATTAAACCTATTTCTAATCATATTATAAATTTATTAGCATAGGTCTAATGGTAAAATCAATTTTAAACTATTTAAAAAAATTAATTTACCTATGTTTGCATGCAACTCTGTATTATAGATTTTAATTCTAATTTCATTTAACTTATTTCAATTATAAAGTTTAATGAAACAATTAAAACCTATACATGCATCTAATGACATACTTTAGAATTATAACATATATAATTTACTAAAATGGTGTCATTGCATCATGCATTTTCATTTTTCATTACTACATACATAACATTTATATAATAAAGTAATGAAAATAAAATAACATGCTTCCATTCATCCATATAACATTTATAATACAAAATGATGCATGAACATATTATTAATGCATGCATTCATATTTTATAATACTTATAGAATATGATGCATGAGCATGCTTAAAGAATCATGCAACTTTGTAATATAACAATTAAATTAAGATGATGTATGAATAAATGTTTATCCTATGGTGAGATTTTTCTATATGACATATAATAAAAAAAAAAAAAAAAAAAAAAAAAAAAAAAAAAAACAACCATACATCACATGTATAATTAAAGGCAACATTTGGATTGAGATTGACTTTCTAAAACATCAATTAAATTAGTATCACATTTTATATTAATTCAATTAATGAAAATACAAAAAAAAAAACTTAATTATTACAAATAATAATTAAGAAACTGAAGAAAACCGTTGCTTAAACTGCTTGAAAGGCTCGAACTGACGGTCTGGATCGATCCTCACCGTGCACCTCACATCCAGAGCATCGCAACGCTCTATGTCGAGGTTGCAACGTGAGCATTCAAATCTCCATAGTACAGCGCTATGCTTCTCACAACGCCACGGTGCTTCGCGCAGATGTTGCAAAGTTACGGTGGAGGCATTTGGACGCTAAGCCCTCTGCCTTATAGCGTAAGGTGAGCATTGCAACTCTCTAGCCTTACGCTCTAAGACAAAATGTCTGCTTTGCTTCACCCGTTCAACCAAATTTTACTGTTCTTGCTCTGTTTTTCACCAAATTGAAGCAATAACTTGGTCGCGAGTAATCCGAACATGAATTATAGACTCGATTGTAATAAAAATATGCCTAAAAACATCAGGCCCTTACCAACCGCATCAAAATAAAGCAGCATAAAACTAAAAGTCAATCTAAAAAATATCCAATTGTGCAGAACCACATTTAACATTCAACAATGCATAATTAATACCCATCATAACTCTTATTAGACTTCAAAAAATTTAAAAAAAAAAAAAAAAAAACGGGACTTAACTAGTGCACTGATACCAATTGAAGAAGTTTGTGAATACCCACAGTGGAAAGACTGTGTCCGAATTCTTTTATTTTACAGAACACCATTAATTAAAAGGACGAAAACAGAGATACAACATTCTTATTAGTCATGTTTACACAATAATTTAGAGAGAAAGAAGGGATTAATGGACTTACCCTTGAAGACCGATAACCTACACGAATCTCCTCCAATGTATTACTCGAAACAATTCGATCTTAATTTATTGGTTTTTTGGTTAATGCAACTAAATGTCAAATAAAATACCTCTTATTTTATTACATAAATAAATTATTTGTACAAATACAATTACAAACTACAAGACCACAAAATTTAGGGCATCAAACCCGAACATATTTAACCCTAGTTGAGCTAGCAAGTAGACCTTATGGACCTACAGATTAGAAACTTCAATGATTCCAGATTAATTTACTAATTAGATTGGTCAACATTCATTAACAGTCGGTCACTCCATTAAAGACCGATAGTTGCACTCTTTGCACTGTGGTATATTTCTATATCTATGGATATAACCAATCAATAGTTAGTTAACCCTTCACAAATTGTTCGTAACTACAACTAGGTCAAAGTGAAAGAGTGGATGACACTTTGTGCGGAAAGGGTCAATATTCGAATTTTATTTTACAGAACATATAATCAAACAGAAAACAAAAACGTAAATGTTTGATATAATTCAACATGGCACCACATAGAAAATGAAGAGGGAGAGGAGATTAGAATATCACTCACCTTTGAAGACTAAAACTTTTCACGTTCCTCCCAAAGTCACGAACTCTTCGAATTCCCTTCAAAATCTCGAACAACCAGAAGAATGCACAACAACAAATCTCCAAATCCCGAACACAACAACATGGCTACCTCGGTATTCTCAAAGGGTAGAGAATCGGTGAAAGTTTTGTGGGCTTCAAGATTAACTTGTAAGGGATCAAATTCTGCAAATTGAGAGAGCAACTCACACCTATTTATACTAGAATGCAATGGGAAGATGAAAGATTCAACCATTTCCACTTCCATATGTTAGTTAATGAGAGAATAATGGAGAGAGGGAAAAAGTTATCAAATAACTCCCTTCCGTAATGACTAAATTATTTAATTAAACAAAATTAATTTTTCTTAAATAAATAAGTGTGTGTGTGTGTGTGTGTGTACACATACATATGTACGTATCTATATACACATACATATGTATGTGTCAGTATGTATGTGTATATACATACAGATGACCTATAGTTTATACTATATCACATATATTATAACCTATAGTTTAATATTCTCTCATTCAACCTATAATATCTAATATGAATCAAATTCAATTAATTTTAATATGTGAATCACATTCAAATATTCATTTTCTCTCAAAGAAAACTTTATATTATTATGTCTCATATAAATCATTTTATATTAATTGTATATTATATAATTAATTCTCTTTATTAATTTGAACAATTCAAATTAATCCAAATTAATTCGATTTTCTTTAATCTCAATTGTGCTAACGAGGAGACCTTATCGACCTATAGATTGAAGCTCCAATGATACTTGATTAATTAACTAAACTCTTTAATTGAATTAATCAACCTCCATTAACTGTCGGGTGCTCCACTAAAGACCAACAACTACATTATTCACACTACAGATAAATTTATGTATCCATTGGATATAACCAATCAATAGTGTGTGACCCTTCACAAATTGCTCGTAAGTACAGTTGGACCAAAATTATCGTTTTGCCTCTGTAGTTACATATAACTCCTTAAGTACCATTGATTCTTCTAATGAACAATAAATTATAATCCAACTATAACTGAAACCCTCTCGAGCCAAGAGTGGGTATGACACAGTATTGTTCAAGCCCCAAAATCAGCCCTTAAGAGAACAATTTTTCTACTTATCCTAACGGTAGGGAGGAGTGAATTCCCTTTTGTGTAGCTATGTTCCCAACTCTCAATAAGACGAACCCCCAAAATGGTAGGCATGTTGAGTCGTCGAAATTGGCCACTCTCACCCAAACAAATCAAAGGACCGGCTTCATAAGCAGGAATTCACGACTCACTCAGGATTCAAGTCAAGTCACCTATGGTCATCCTGATGAAATATAAGTCTCTTCTAGCAACACTGCTATAAAGAGAGACTATTCATTTTGTGGTATAGTCTTATACAAACTCTTTGTATAAAATATCCCTACTCACATGTCTCCATATGAATGATCAGGATTGGATCATTTGTAGTACTTTACAAATAACAACTATAAAGCAGGTCATATTCGTAGTGTCACCAAGATAAGGTACCTAATCTTATCCATCTACTACAGACCATTTAGGAAAACTCTATATCTTAGTTTATTAGTTTTTATGAGTTAATGCAATTAAAAATCAAATAAAATACCTCATATTTTATTAGATAAATAAAAAGTTTGTACAATACAACTACAAGACCACAAGATTTAGGGCATCAACCCTAACACAAAGTTTTTCCCTTGTAGTTACATCTAACTTCTAAATACCACTAATCCCTCTAATAAACAATTAGTCACCATTATTCGGTCAAGAAATTATGAACTTGCTTAAAATTTCTTGTAAGTGTAACCCTTCATTTTAGACTAGAGTTCCGTCCTAATAAGCCAACCAAAGGGAAAAATTTATTGGGACAAAAATTAAAGAAATCTTATCCATTGCTAGAGTTTGTGATCAATTTCATTCAAACACTTTCTGAAGGGGGACACAAGCAAAGGTGCCACGAAACCAAGCATGAAACTTCACAACAAACTAAATGAAAGAGATCGCAGGATGCCACGTCCCTCTCTATTAGATCTTTAAAAGATATATATTTCCTATGTTAATTTCCTCAAAATTGTGTTGTTTGTTTGCTTTTAATGTTCACTTTGTAGGTAGAACGGTCCTGGGAGAAATTAGGAGTCATTCCGAGAAATTGAGCTAAAAAGGATAAAAAAAAATGACCAAGAAAGTCAACAAAGTTGAAGAGAATCGAGGAAATTACCAAAATGCCATCAATCTCAGCATCACGACCCTCCCAAAAACATCGAGCAACACTTGAAGGCAAAAAACATCTATTTGCTGCAAAATAGGGCAGCGTTGCAACACTCCCAACAACGTTGTAACGCTCCAGATTTTGATGGGATTGTCCGTGCACGCATGCCTTGCCCAACCCAGCGTCAAAGGCAGCGTCACGTCTCAAGCCCAATGTTTCTTGGCCTTTTTACGATTTAGCATTGCAACGCTAACCTAAGCGCCGCGACGTTACCATGCGAATATAAATACTTTTTCTTTCATTTTTGCAAAGGAGGAAGCACGATTCTCATGGAGGTTGGGATTTCTCTTTGTATCATTTCGTCTCTTTGGTAATTTTGTTTCCCATTTAGATTAGATTTTGATTTCTTTTTGGATTGTAAGCAATATTTTTGTAATTCTTCGTGAATTTGTCTATGAGTTTGTGAAGTAGTTATTAAATCTTGTTTCTAATTTCAAGAGTTCTTGTAATTCTTTTATGTTTTCTCTTTTTCTTTATCATTTGCAATCTGAATCTAGCATTCTTGAATATGTTTAGTTCTTGAAGCATGTTGAATGATCTATATCTTGAACATGTATAGCCTAAACGCTTGATTTTGTCATAGTCATGATTGAATATGTTGCTTTTAATGTGTTTAATAGAATGTCTAGCCAAGTTCTACAAGAGGCAATAGTAATTGTGTGTTCTATGCTACTGCTAGGATGCATTAATTACTAGATTTGAAGAAAAATTGGTTAATTGCGTAAGTTGATTCTTTTTTATGTTACTGATTTAGAGCATAAAAATTGGTTAATTGTGTGTTCTATGTTAATTGGCAATAGTAATTGTGTGTTCTATGCATGACTACGAAACTCATGAGATTTAGAGCATCAACTCAAATAGTTAATTCTTTTTTATGTTACTGATTTTTCAATAATACAAAAAAAATATTGATTCAACCTTTATGTCGATGTCAAAACTATGAAAATGTAAAAAATTGGACGAAATTTAATACCATACTAACAAGTTAGTTTTATGTTTTAAAAAGAGAAAGTTGGTTTTAAGAGAAAGGAAATTGTCGAGAATTTTAATAAATTAATAAAATGGAAAACTTTAAAGGTTGAGGACAGAGAAATCCCTTAAAAACGATTACGAAACATAAATAAAGAAAATTTTAGAATGGAACGACGGAGTCCAAAGAGATGACGGAATTAATTATAAATAAATAAAGGAAATACCTACGAGGGCAAAAGGGTAATTCCGCTGGTAGCAAAATTTCAGGAAAATTGAACCCGACGTGAATCGAACACGCAACCTTCTGATCTGGAGTCAGACGCGCTACCATTGCGCCACGGATCCCTAGATGTTATCTAAACGTATATTTTTTTGTATTTATTTACCGATTGTTAAATTATTTTAATTCGGAAAGTTTCTTTTCTTTTCTACGTTTTAACATGTATTTCCCAATCTGAAGATTTTCAATAATTATTAAATTTGATTATTAAGAATTAGTCTCAAAATCTTTTTAAGTTTATGTTAATTGAATCTTTAAACTTTTAAATTTAAAAAGAGAAAAAATCTTAAGTTTAATTTATATTATCTTTTTATGCCTAATTTTAATTCATTTCATTTTCTTTTTCTTATATTTGATTTCTAACTTTTCATATTACTTTTTATTTTTTCACTCCCTTATTTTATCTTCTTAACCGATTTCTTCATTATTTTCATTTAATGCAAACAAACAGAAAGTAGATTTTATTTATTTGTCCCTAACAACCCATGCATTCATTTTTATCTAACCCATATAATAATTTTTTAACCTTTATTTTCAACTAATTTCAATACTTCCCATCTCTGTTCCTAGTTTTATTTGTTTTTTACTATTATTTTAATTTATTTTGTGTACTTTTAAAATAAGACAAGAAAATAAATGATTTATTTCAAATTAACTATTATATTTATCTTATATTTATAATTATACTTATCAATTATGATATTTTTTATTTGTAACTTTATATTTGAATAATTAAATATTTTTTTCACAAACTAAATCAACAATTCATTAAAAATAGACTTTAATGTGCAAATAATAAATTCTTAATCCCAAACAACCTAGATTAAATCTTATCTTATTCTATCTTATTTTATCTTGATTTTTAGCATTATTCTGATAGCCTAAAATTCACTCCTTAACATAAAGAATGAATGATGTAAATAGTTGGAATGCAAACCTTCAAACAAGGATGATGAAGTATGAAATTGTGTTAAAAATTGATGAAGAGACTAAGGAAGATGAAGGTGAGAGTGTGAAATTATTAAAATGAAATGAAAATAAGAAATTGGTAAAGAAGATAAAAATAAGGGAGTGAGAAAAGAAAAGAAAAATAAAAATAAAAGGAAATGTGAAGAGTTATAAATCAAATATAAGAGAGAGAAAATGAAATAAATTAAAATTGGGCCTATAACAAAATAATATAAATTAAAGATGGAGAGTGAAAGTTGTTAGTTAAAGAAAAAGACGCAAATACGATTGTTTAGAACTAAAGGTGACGTCCATGTCAAAAGTTAATAGTATAATGGTGGCACATGTCACTCATGGAGAGGGAGAGATATGGAAGAGTCCATACTACCATAAAAACTAGTTTTTTTTTTCCGTTTAAATAACTCTAATTTTATGTATTAAGTTTCTAAAGTGTCTGATAGATCATTAAACTTACAACTTTATATTTAATAGATCACTCAAAATTTTTAATATTATATCTAATTGATCAATGACTCATTGGACATATGTTTTTTAAATTTATGTATCTACTACATCAAAAATGATAAAATTTAATCTTCATCAAATAGATCATTTATCAATTTATATTTTTTAAAAGAAATGAATATATCATTCCTTATTAAACATAAAATTGAAAATTTAGAAACTTATTAGACATATAAGGACCAAAGAAATATACTAAATTTGTAATTTAATTGCAATTTTAATACCATTTTATGTTTGATTAAATTATAATTATTTGAATTGAGGCCCAATTTCTAAATCTATTAGCGAACGTCAGGAAAAAAATACATTTATGCACTGTAATCGTAAAAAAAAAAAAAAAAAAAAAAAATACAACATTCACAAATTCCAAATATCCAAACTTGAAAGAATTATAAGATTCATAAATTTTTTTAAAAAATAATAATAATCCACTTTCTAAAAATCGTGTCAATCTCAGGAATTTTGTGACGAATTGATTATAAATTTGGTTTCTTTAGTGAACTACCCTCTAGTTGAGACGTTTATGAGAATTTCATCAAACTACAAGTACTAAACTCTGACTTTCTCCAATCTACAGAGACCAAATTTGTTACTTAACCACAAATCGTAAACCTCAAATGTATCTTTTAGCATACCAAAACTAATTAAACTTCTGCATTTTGATTCAGACGAAATAGAGTAACTTTCATAAATAATCACACACGTTCGGAGCTGGACAAGAAGATTCAAAGCTACAAAGTCAAAAGATCAATGAAAGAATATGGTACAATAACTCTACAAATGGAGTAAGAACCTACTTTTAATCAATTAAAAATCGGTGAAAAATTATAATGAACACAATTCTACAACAGCAGCAGAATTCATCAATCATGGTTTAAATAAAGCTGCTTTCCTTCATAAATTTGAAGTTGGATTGGAGAATAAATAGGCCTCAATCAATGAATCACAATAAGGTTGGATACTTTGCATCAAGAAAATCTCTGAGAGTTCGAGCAGCTTGCTGACCACCCATTAATAATGCAAGCTTCTCAATGGGAAGAAGGGAGAGTTCTGCTAAGCTTTTGCATCCATCCATTATTGCCCTGTAATTTGAATCCGTTACACCCGGAAGCCGCCTCAGAAACTCCACGGCTGACGTGTTGTAATTTTCCGCTCTGAAAGGGGGACGACACCAAACAATTTAGCTGGATGTGATAATAGGTTGTTTTATAAATCATATCATATTACTTGACTAATATTATGTTCGACTCTTCCCCATTAAAGCGAGATGAAGAGGGATATAAGGACAGACCATGAATCTGATAGAATCCAAATATATTGGAGTGTAATTGATAACGAAATTACAAGATAAACCAAGTAATTCGAGGTATTTAAACCCTCCCAATCTCGTGAGATCACTCTCCAACCCTAACTCACTCATAAAAATACTTCCCCCTTCCTCCTTTCATACTCACTTTTTTTGTAACCAAACTTCCCTAATAAACTACTTCATTAATTACTAATATTCCCTTAATATCCCTCTAATACCACTCCTATCAGAATCTAACCATCTTACCTCACATCGTTTTCGACAATGCCCTCCTCAGAAGGAACCCCAACTCTAACAGCCTTGGTTTCATCAGGTTCGTCTTGGTTTGCCTTCAGAGATGCAAATATTTCAGCAGTCGCATGGAGACTGCGAGACCAAAGTATTCGAAGACGAGGAAAATGAAGAACGAGAAGGGAAAGCTTAGACATGACATTTGTTGGTGTCACATCATCGCCAATATCACTAGCAGACTGCAAAGGGAAACAAAAATTTGTTGGTCAAAACCATCACTGTGAAACCGAAACTTGGCCCGTCTTGGTGCACATACTCAAATTACCTGAAATGAGAAGCTTTTGTCCTGTGAGAACTCAATCAGGAGAACAGGTATTCTGTAATACCGCACCATTGTCTCGACTTGATGATAAAGGCGCCCAGAAGCAAAGCTCATGAAGAGATCCTGAATACTCTTTCTCTCAACGCATATATGGGGTGAAAGAATATAATCCCCAACTTCTAATGTTACAGGAATTATGCGCATGCCTTTCTGGTGGAGCACATTTGGAAGGCTACTCATGAACTCCCTCATGTCCACTATAACCTAAGTACAAAGTGATCAAAGGAGAAGTTATAGAAGAAATGGAAGAAAGCAAAATAGATAAAGCGACATCACACACCTGCATTTCTTTCTCCACATCCTTTCTTCCACCAGCTTTTCTGGTTGAGTTCTGTGTTGTAGGCTGTGGTTCTACAGAAGAATTTAATCCTAAGCAATACCCATTCTGCGTTGGACAAAATGATATTAATGAGATACCAAACAGAATAAAGAATGGAATTTGACATTTTAAAAGACAACCCTGTAAAATAATCCATCCTGGGCGATATGAAATAGAAACTAGACAGAGAATTGGATGTCTAATAAGGCCACAAATTACTTCTAAAAATCAAAATAAAATTGCCTTTCTAAATATAGGAAGAACATTTTATTTCATGGGCAATTATGCATTTAGAAATAGCATATTGCTGCAGCAAGTACCATCATAGTTTACCACCTCCCTTGAAACAATTCGAATATCCAAAAATTTGCACCCAAGTAGGACTAGACAAGTAGAGCACCATCCATGTCATTGAAGAGAACCCCGAATGTATACGAAAAACACCACAGCAGATTAACTTGATGTAGATAAAACACATTACTCATCATAGTCATGCCTGTATTCTACCACGCAAGGTTTTGATAAACTAAAGCTTAGAGCGAACGAACACATATGGATATATATGAAATAAAACTGCGTGCCCATACACATGAAGAGAAGACAGAACCATAAAATAACAATAAATAATTGGAGATTGGGAAAAAATAAAAAGGGCGGGTTACTTCCCCTTCTAAAGAGGTTCATTAAAAAATCCTTCACAGTAAGAGTCAATTTGATTTTCAGTAACAGACGATAAACTCTGAATGAGAAATATAAATTTCGCTAATAAATTCAAGAAATGTAAATTGAAAGATGACTTTATGAAAAATAACCTGATCAACTGGGATCATCATCAGTGACTTTTGTCTAATCAAAGATTCAAATGCGCTATTCTCTCTCCGGATGCTTGCCTGAAATTTTTGTACCTCAGTAGAATCATCGTAGAAAAGAAAATACACCTTCAAATGCTTGGTTGGATTCTCAGCTTTATAGACTTCTATCTGCCTCACAAAAGTTACATCTGGATGGTACACAATAACAATGGAAGGGTCCAACGTGTCTAGGATAGGTTGATCACTTTCAAGAGCATAAAATTGCACTGGAGGTAGTAGCTTTGTCTGTTCTCCCTGCTTCCTTTCCCCTGGCTCTGAAGGTGCAGCTGAGCAAGTAGCTACAGAAAAGCCATCCAAAGCCACTGGATTTTCCTCATTCATCTGATCTTCACAACCCAATACACATGCTTCAACTTCATCATTTATTGATGCTTTCTGATTGCCAACATTCTTATCCTTAGAATCATTAGAATCACCAACATCTGCTGAATCTTTTTTACTCCGTAGTTTTCTCTTTCCCTTTGCATGTCCTCTATTATCATCATCAGGCTGGTGACCATCAATTGCTACCTTCTGATTATCAACAGGTTTTCTATCCACAGAATTATTAGTCTTGGAAACACCTTTTCTACTCCTTCCTTTCCTCTTTCCGGTTGCCTGTTCTGTACCATCTATGTCATTTTGTGGATCCTCCTCAACAGCAGAATCATTTTTTGCTCGATTTCTTATTTCTGATGCCACAGCTAATAGTGCATTACGTTCTTGTTTGTTTAAGCTGCTAGCTTCAACATTTTGTGCAGGTGTTATGGGAACAACTCCATCAAGAACCCCAAAACCTTTGGGATGCTTGTGCTTCTTTTTATTCTGTGGTTTCATGTCACGAAGCTGTATTTTGTTCAGTAAGTAATTTTCCCATTCTCCTCGTAGGACCTTCATAAGAAAATACATTGTCATCCTACTTATTCAATAACATTTACGATTGAGAATGTATCGAGGATGTAAGCATTTATAGTTCATTTGTTACATTTATATGCCAGAATAAACTATGGAGCATACTGCATGACCAAAAAAAAATGCATCATGGAAGTAGAAGTAAATATATTTCAACTGACAAGAAATAAAGAATTTGAAACTATTAAAGAGTCAAATGACCTTCTGCGGGCTGTTCATAATGCATTCTTCTAGCTGCATGCATGAGCGCTCATCTTTGCATGCCACTAGAACGATGCCACTGCTGTCCTTATCACTTTCTAGCAGATTCTCTTCTCCTTCAAATAGCCTCTTCCGTCTTTCCTCTTCTATTTCTTCGAGAATCTCCTGTAAATTATAAGAAGAATTAACTTTGAAAATCATAGAGAGCTTAATCTCTTGTTCCGTATCATAAAACCATAAAAGTTTAAAGAATGTTGACTTCTGAAGGGAATTGGTTCAAAGATCACAAATTTTTAACCAAGAGTTAAAACCGTCGAACAGAAAATGTTGCACAGAAACTGGAACTCACTCACTCACACGTAAGACCTTCCACTTTGGAGCCTCTTCCAAAACTTCATTCAAAACTATTCTACCAGTCGTACCTGGTGAGAATTAGCAAACATCTATCAGAAGAAAGGAAAAATATTAAATTAAAATTTAATGGAATGGATCCCAATTCAACTTTATTCTATGTCCAAGAATTGAAGTCATGGGATAGATGCAGGGACAATAAATAAAATAAATTCATTAAACTTATGCCCTCACCCTCTTCCTCAGTATCGTCATCTCCTTTCGATTTTCGCCTTTTGCCCGCCACACCTTTAGCCTGCTCAATTATTTTTGAACCATCAGCTCTAACAAATCGATATACCCGTTTCTTGGCATAGTCAAAGATCTTGTAGCTCGATTCTGCAAATATCCAAACAGATCTAAAGCTCTCAGACACCCTCAGAGTATCCAGATACTTCAAGAAAGTCACTGCATCGTACCTATCCAAACAACATTTCAAAACAATAGCATTTTATTGCTAGCATTTAAATATATGGAGAAATTCGTCCATTATTCACCATCGATGCAATGTTAAACTTTTCATTACAACAAAATTTTAATTTCGAAACAAAGTTAGCTATTGAATTATTTCACACGCAGACACAGACACACATATACATAGATATGGATATAACAACAAAATAAATACAGGAAGGTAAAAGATAATAATAACAAAACTGAATTCAGACAAACCTAACGAGATAATCCAATAATTTCCTCAAAGTTTTCAAGTCTGACACGAGCTGCTTCGTCCTCTTCCCTAACGTATGCCAAATTGGATCCAATTGCCGCCTCACAATTTCATCAAATGATTTGAATAACCCATTCTCCACAGTCAAATCCTCAACATCAACTTTATTAGTCTTCCTCATCTCCTTCAAGCAGGCATCCATAACCTCAATTATAGCTTTTTGTATCCCCACCATGTACTTCGTCATTGGCACTCTAATATCCACCACCTCTGGTGGATTCCTCTCCAATTCCTCCGAAACATAAACTTGAAACCTCGGCCACAAATGCAACCTCCGAACATACAAGCATTTCATGATCCGCTCCGCCTTGGCAAACCCAGAAACCATCGCGTGTGGCTTATCAGAAAAAACTCGAACATAAGCATTCCGGTTATGGGAACGGATGATTCGGACAATGAAAGCTTCGGTGGACGTTTCCGATAGAGAATGCGCATTGAGAATAATAAGCCCAGCAATATTAGAGGTGGGAAGCTTGTGCGTAAGAAGATCAACGATAAGAATACGAGGAGTGACGAAAAATGCAGAGCCCGAGGAGTAGAGAGAAAGACGGTGGTGGGCAGGGAGATCGGCAGAGATTTCAGAGGGTAAAGTTAGGGGATCGGATTGATGACGGTTGAGGTAGAAAAGAATTTGGGATTTAAGGGAAAGTTGGGAGTGAGAAGAGGGAGAGACCAGAAGGAGAGTGCCTTGAGAGGGAGAGTGAAGGAAAAGGAGAGAGGAAACGAGTTTTGCGAGATTAAGACCTGAAGAGATGATTACTAAGCCTCCATTAGAGTCCTCGAGAAGCTCTGTGATTATATGCTCATGAAATTGAACCATGGGATTGGATTGAAGCTCCGTCAATGGCGATTTTGCTAGGGTTTACTGAAGGTGGCGGGAAAATGGGGGCGCGGGGAAGAAGGTTGACAGTTGAGAGGTTTGGAAGAGGAAGAGAATAGCAATACGACGTCGTGTTGGCCAAAAACCCGCTTATTAGAAGACCATCCCGTAGTAGTATTGGGCCCATTGAAGAGCCCAACATATAGAAGCATATGGGCTTTTGTTAAACTCAACGGTAGACAATAAAATAGCTAGCTATGCTTCACAAATATCTAAAACGAAGTTTTATTGTAAAGATACTTAAATCTATATTTTTAGAGGATTTATTAGATTTATTGCGATGAAAATTGTAAGAGCGAAGACTATCCCCTCTTGAACTCGAGCATTACATGTTCACGAGTTTTCACCTTGATTCGTCCCTGAACCACATCTTACTAAGAAAAATTTTGCTCTAATATAACTTTCAGTGTGCTTTGTTCTCACTCACATGGTTCCTAGGAAAATTTCTAAGAGGTCGACCAGTATAGGATTACTCTAAACTAAGCTAAGCACGCTTAGTTTTGGAATTCCTATGTTGAGTCATCATAAAGAAAGATGCACCTTATTAGTATTACATGTAATAGCTATCAATTCTTGTAAGTCTTTCTTAACCATGTTTTCATAACCTCAAGATCTCTCTCATATGGATGTTATCTTGGTTAATTCATGTATCCCCTCCCGAACTTGCATTACAGTAAGGGATTAAATTGAAACCAAACTCAAAACTTATAGACTAAAAGTGTAACGTTTTGAAATCTACTAAAAAGTAAACTCAAAACCTAGAGACCAAAACGACATTTTTATCTAAAAAAAAATCTAAATAAGTATAAAATAAAATCATTAGAATATTATTTAAATATACTATCTATTAAAATATAATATTTTAATATACTTGGTAGATTTCCTTGGTTGCTTGGTTGAACCATAAGATACCCTCTCTAATCCCTTTGTGGAATGAGTTGCTAGTTATTTTTGCTGAAAGTTCAAACCTCTAGCTATCTCATAAGTATAATATATTTTTGGTTAAATTATCAAAAAAATATATATAAATTATGTTGTGGTTCAATCCTACCCTCAAATTTTTAAAAGATTATTCATTTTAATCTTTGAAATTTGATGTTTGTTTCAAGTTAACCCTTGTATGTTTTTTTCTTTAAATTTATAGATGAAGAAAGATTGTGCTCCTTTATTTAAGCAAATCTAAACAATACATAGAAAAATTAAGGTACATATAGAACATCTCTTAACCATATAATTGTTGTCATCTTCCATCTTTCAATCTCGTCCCTCCAATTATTTATTCTTTCCTTTGGCATTTTTTTACTTATATTAACTCTCACACACTTAATTATTGTGTGTATTTAGAGTCGTTCACCTAAATAACACAAAAGCAAACACAATCTTGTCCGTTCAAGTTTTTTTTTTTTTTTTTTTTTTTTTTTTTTTTTTTTGTTAAAAGGAAAGAAAGTAAGTTTCAACCTTCAAAGATTAAAATAAATTTTTTTCAAAACTTGAACTATAATAGAAACAGTTCATAAATATTTGTGATAATTTAACCAAAGGGAAAAAAAATTTATTGTCTATCTAAATACTTTGTACATATATTTACACAAAGCCCTTGAAACCTAATTTTAATTGACCCATATAGTAGTTTTTGTTGTGAATTTGAGGAGCACAACGGGAACACAGATATCAATAAAATATAATATTAATAAATATAATATAATACAATATAATAATAAAAATAAATAAATTAAACATAATATATAAATATATGAAATAAATAAATAGCAAAAGTAAATAAAATAAAAAAGACGAATTTCTCCATTTTCTCCAATCTTTTTGGATTTTGTCCAACGTGTGTATTCCAAAACCCACTAAATGTCATTATTTAATTTATAGGCAATTTAGTAAATAGGAGATGGATTACATGGACATTAATAATATGTAATGCTGAGACACATAGACAACACTTTAAAAAATGAAGGCACGACACATAGGCAATGAACACACTAAGCATAAACATCTAATAGGTATCTATTATCATAATATTTATAATACTCTCCCTGAGATGTCCATTATATATATGAATATGTCTCGTTAAAACCTTATTAGAAAAAACCCCATTGGAAAAAAAATCCTATTGAAGGAAAAAAATACATATTTCATATAATCTAATACTCTTAAAAAGAATAAAGTATATTTACTCCCCTCATTAAAACATCACTTGAGATCTCTGAGTCACCACATTCCAATATTATGCAACAATTTCTCAAAGGTTGCAGTTGGTAATGATTTTGTAAATAAGTCTGCTAAATTATCCTTTGAACAAATTTTTTGTACATTGATATCACCATTTTCTTCAAGATCATGAGTGTGGAAAAGCTTTGGAGAAATATATTTTATTCTATCTCTTTGATTTGGGATATGCGTCATGTTGTGTTGTCTTCATATATTATTGAAAGATTTTTACCATAAGACAAACCACATGTTCGACGAAGGTACTGAGTCATTGATCTTAGTCTTACACATTCTCGACTAGCCTCGTGAATGAGGAATTAGCCATATGGTTTGTTTCACTGATCGTCAATATGATATAAAAATTCTTCTCATGTACTAAAGTAATCTATTTAAGATCTAACTTGTATGGGTTAGATAACCAACATGCATCTTCACAACCAACTAGATCATAATTAGATTTATTAAAATAAAATAAATCAACGTAAACTAATTCTCAAATAAAACATATCATATGTTTAATTCTAACTCCAGTATCATCCTTTTGGAGGAATATCATATATATGTAACAATATTACTAAAAAATACTACAAAATACAATGTATAAATTAGTCAAGCTATATAAGTGCACTTATTTCTCAAAATTTATGGTTCTTCAGGACCTAACATTCTTCATATCTTTCTGAGACCAAATGATATATCTTTTTCACATCGAGTGAATGAACCACCATAGGAGTATTCAATGATGTACATAATCCACAAAAGATCTTTAATGTATAAATTGATGCAATTCCATTTGCTCTATGCTTTATTTGCAAGCTAAGACAAAATTTTTCATCTCAATTTCTTTCTTCAGAAATTCGATTGTCTTTAAAATCTCTTCAGGAGTTTATGCTCAAATCATCATCATATAGTAAACTCAGGTTGTGATTTCTTTATAAAAGGATATGGACAAATAGGATTATTTTTATACCCTCATACCAACAAATATTGAATAAGATGATTATATCACCTTCGTCTGGAATATTTTATAAGAATCTCTATGATATATATATGATTCTCTAATATTTGAATTATAAGATTATGGTACCTTTAATTCTTCAGGAATTTTCATAAACAAATATCATTGTTAAAAGATTCATATAAATGTAATATGACTGCATCCATAAGATGTATATTAAACTTTTCATACACAATTAGATAAATTGAATATCATGGTATTGTATATCGACCAATAGAGAATATGTTTTCTCATAATTAATACCAGTTTATAGCAAGAATTATCGTGGGATTTATCTCACTTTATATCTTGTAATTTCACTCTATTTGTTTTACAAATACTCCATTTGTATCTTACATGTTTGAAATTCTCTGATGTCTGGACTACTAGTCCTCACGATTTGAAAAATGAGTTTATTTATATTGGATCATTTTTTTCTACATAAGTCAATCATTTCTATGTCGATTTTTTCATACTCACTTTCATAAATAATATCGTGAGTATCATTGTATGCAAAAATGTTATCAACTTATATGATTCTGTAATTTATTGAGATCTCATTATTATCCTCATTTACTTCAATATCCTTATAAGTACTCATATCTAGGATTTCTTTTAGAACATCCATATTCTTAACCGAGTTATTTATTGACTATTTCTTTTTCGAGCATTTTTACCTTTGGAGCCGAATGGTCTATCACGCTTCTGGCGTGTCCCAGACTCATTAGTGACAACTTAGTGCATTTATTGGAGATTTGCAGTTGGTATATGTCACTTAGTCACTTTCTTGGTATGTATCTGGTAACTGATTTACTATATTTGCAAAATTATTTTCTGAACTTCAGGTTCACATTGATTTATACGGAATCTAAATGAGACAATAACGATGCATTCCATGTAATTTCTTTTTCTAATTTCTTATTTTCTCCCCCTAATGTTGGAAAATTCGTCTCATTAAAATAAAAATCAGCAAATCATGTAGTAAATACATCATTCGTTAGGGGTTCAAGATATTTAATAATTTATGGGAATCATATCCAACATATATTCCTAACCTCCTTTGAGGACCCATCTTAGTACGTTGGTGGAGCAATTAGAACATATACTGAACATTTAAAAATTTTCAGATGGAAAATATTTGGCTCATGGCCATAAGCTAATTGTAATGGCGAGTATTTATGATAAGCTATTTGCCTAATGCGTACAAGTGACGTCGCATGCAAAATAGCATGTCTCATATGGAAACTTAGCTCTTATAAACAATGGTCTAGCAATTAACTGCAAATGTTTTATGAATGATTCTGCTAAACCATCTTGTGTATGAACATGAGCTAGGGGATGTTCAACACTTATCCCAATTGACATAAAAAATTATCAAAAGCTTGGGATGTAAATTCACCAACATTATCAAAACGAATGGTCTTAAATGTATAATGAGGAAATTGTGCTCTTAACTTAATTATTTGAGCAAGTAATCTCGCGAATGCAAGATTTCAACTTGATAATAAGCACGTGTGTGACCATCTGTTGGATGCGTTCATTAATACCAAAAAATATCTAAATAGTCCACTTGATGGATTAATAGGTCCACATATATCACCATGAAGTCGTTCTAAAAATGTAGGTGATTTAGTCTCCATTTTAGTTGGTGATGGTCTAATTATCAATTTTCTTTAAGAACAAGCATCACGTGATAATTCATTAGATTGAAGAATATTATGGTCTTCAATAGGTGTCCATTTCTTCTCATCATTATAGACCCTCGGTGACCTAATCTATCATGCCAAGTTGTAAATATGTCTGGATTCATGAACTTCAGGTTCATTGTTGCATATGTTTCAATTACTTATATATGAGGTAATATAATCCAGAAGATAAAAGCAGACAACTCTTTCAATATACATTTTTCATATGAGACAGTAGATATGATATAAACATACTCCATATTATTCTTTCTATTAGTCTCAATATGATAACCATTGCAACGTATATCTTTAAAACTAAATAGATTTCTCTTTGATTGACTAGAATAGTGTATTGTCAATTGTAAATTTTGTTTCTCTAGGTAAATTAATATTTGGTTTTCCAAAGCCTTCAATCAGGTTTACATAGCCTGATATCGTATTGACTTTTGCTTCCAACATTATCAGTTTGGAAAAATATTTTCTACTTGTAAGTATTGTATGTGTAGTTATACTATCTACCAGACATAGATCTTCTTTAATCATTTTTTAGTCACTCAACATATGAAAATGATTTAGGTTTCTTCATTAAAAGAAATTAATTACAATAAGAAAAACAACATTTTGAATATACAAAGATTAACATCTACAAAGAGAAGAAAAAAACATGGAGATGAATAAAAAAAAATAACATTAAGTCAATATCAATTCTGTCGATTTTCTCTTCGTGAGATTCAAAGAAGTTAGCCACATCCAAATTTTTCATATGGGATGGGTCAAATATGTCATCATCCTGGTATGCAAAATTTGATAGAGATCAACTAATTATTTTGAAGTACGACGGGTACGTGAAATGCTCAATCATTTCGCATCGGAACCATTTATTTTCAACACTTTTTGAATTCTTATCTTGTGGAGTTTTTCCTTTGTGATAATCATTTTGTGAGGTTCTTTTAAATTTTGAATGATGAGAATGATCACCACGAAAATAATAATTATTTCTTCCTCTATCATGGTCATGACCACGATCGTGACCACGACCTCCACCACAATTATTAACATTCACAACATTTACTTTAGGGAATGGTGTTATTCCAGTTGGTCAAGATTCATGATTTTTCATTAATAACTAGTTATTTTGTTCGACCACAAGAAGACATGAAATAGTTCAAAATACTGTTTAAAACCTTTCTTTCAATATGTCACTACAAGAGCATATCCGAAATAAGAAAAATGTCTTCTCTAACATATTGATTTAAAATTTTGAAGTCTCAAGTGCATTCATTTATGACGAGCTTTAGGAAGAAAAATTGTTTTCCGATAATCATATTTTTATGGCATCCAAGTGTATTTTGGCATCAAGCACTAGTGACAAATAATTATTACCATTAATATCAAATGCTACAAATTCTAATTTTATGATACTTTCATAGTAACACTATAACAAAATATTATTTTTATATTAGAAATTTAATAGATGTTAAATATGCAAAATAACGTTAAATTTATTATTATAACGAAAAGGGAAAAAGCGGCATACTTTTAGGACCTATCTTTAGTGAGAAAAATGATAGGAGCTCGTATTGATAACGTGTTGTGAACTTGAGGAGCACAACGGGAACATAAATACCAATAAAATATAATATTAAAATTAATATAATATAATATAATAATAAAATAAATTAAACATAATATATAATTATATAAACTAAATAAAGTAAAAAAGTAAAAAGGTTGGATTTCTCCACTTTCTCCAATCTTTTTGGATTTTGCTCAGTGTGTTCCAAAACTCACCAACTGCTACTATTCATAGGCAATTTGGCAAGTAGGAAGTGAATTATATGGACACTAATAATGTGTAATGTTTAACACATGGATAACACTTTAGGATTTAGAGAACATGACACATAGTCAATAGACACTAAATATGAGTATCTAATAGACATCTATTATCATAAAATTTATAATAATTTTCATTATTATAAAAGTCTATTAGAATTCAAGATTGTAGACTTTAGGGGAAGGAACCAAATAAAGCCAAGGGAACTCGTCAACATAAACTTAAAAGGTATATTCTTTTATATACCTATTACAAATTTATAATTTTTTGACTTCTTTTCCCCACGTTTTTTTCAAACATTAGTGTATATATATATATATATATCTATATCTACATATATAATCTTTGAAAAATTGAAATACTATATTGTAATGATATTAACCAAACTTTTTTTTAAAATATAATTATTAAAAAAAATTCAAAGTACGAATCGAAATGAATAACCTTCTTAAAATGTATATGATATCTTAACAACCAAGTTATGTTATGCTCCATTGACGATCAAACTCATATTTATTCTTGATTCAATAAAAGTAAGGTATAAATTCGAACCTATCATTAATATTAGATGCACATCAATTCAAATTTACAAAGAAGTATATATCTTAACAACTAAGTTATCTTTCCATTAATAACTCATATGCTATTTTGATCGTTGTATTTTAGATTTTATTCCATCCGTATTCGTACTTTCAATTGTCAAATCTTAATGTACGTAGTTTCAATTAATAAATCTTAAAATTAGTCCACAAAATTAGTTTCTCGTTAATGGTTTCCCATACAATTTAGCCTCTATTAGTATTATCTTGTAAAATTGTGAAAATATATTGATATGGTGTATTTTCTTATATAAACAATATTAACCAATTTTAATTTTTTAAAAAATAACTCTAGATGACTAAATTTAAGATTTATTCAAAGTAAATAGACTCTAAAGTAATTGACTAAAATGGTATTTTACTCACAAATATGTTTAGTGAGTGTATAATTTAAAATATCCTTTATTAATCTTTTTTAAAGAAAGAAAACGTACTCCTAATGTTAAACCGTGTGTGTTTGGCCTAAGGAATTGTGAAGTAGGAGTTGTAAATTCCACTCCTTATTTGGTTCAAGGAGTTGGTAGATCCCATTACTATAAACATCAATTTTATATCTTATCAACTTCTTACGCTGTAACCTCCAAGAGTTTACAACTCCCTAGACTTCATAACTCTTTACTCTTCGTTATTCCACTTCTTATCCCAAACATCCCAAAAGAAAAACCAATTAAACTTGAAGATATGTTTTTGGAAAACTATTTTAAATAAAAAAACTGTTGAGAATATTTACAAACAATAGCAAAATATCATAGTCTAGCTGCGATAGGCCGTAATAAACTACTATCTATGTCTATCGCGGTCTTCACTGATAGACAGTGAAATTTTGTTATTTTTATAAATATTTTAATTCATTTTCTTATATTTAAAAATAATCCTTCGAATATTTTTTGCTTTAGTATCTAACCAAGTTCCTAATAACATCTACTGTTAACACATCCTCAAAATTAGAATTTTAAACAAAAATCACAAGTTTGTGAACAAAATTCAACCAAATGTTTAAAATAAGAATGGTATGATTGAGTCCTAAGTATCAAAGGTAATAGAAAAGAAAGTTCCTTTATCGAATCAGATTTGGCTTTCAAATCCTTCTAAGGGAGGTTGCCTTTTTTTTTTTTTTTTCAACAACAATGTACCAAAAGATTGGATTTTCATTTTTCAACTCGATGATGAGAATGAATTATTCACAGCCTTTCTTTATATCTATGAATGAAGGTACTTGCTCTTTCTTTACCATTTCAAAATACTATATTTTCTTGATACATCTCCCTTGCCTCTTTTTATGTAAATTATTTTTTTTTTTAATTACTAAGTCATACCTAACGCATATAAAATGTTAAATTCTTAATTAATAAAATTACATTAGAATTATGATAATAATGTAATAATTTGTACTAAATATTTGATTAACTTTATTATTCTATGGCAAAGTGAGCTTGGTTCGGTGGTACTGGCATGGTCCGATCGAAAAGATCAGAGGTTCAATCCCCTACCTGTTGTACTAAAAAAAACTTAATTATTTCATGATAATGAAATTTATTAAAATATATCCTACAATTAATTATGAAAATATTCATTTTATCAATCAATAATATATTTGAGCAATTAATTATAATCACTATTTTTATAAAAAAAATAGTGAAAACACATAACTGTTAATGTCCTCTGAATAATAGAGAACACTCAAAAGAAATTTTGTTTGGGTTTAGTTTAAAGCTTCGCTAGTAAGTACATAAATGTAAGCATTTTGATAATTAAAATTACTTTATTTTATATTAATATAAAAAGATATTAAAATGAGGGGTCTTTTTTAATATAAAAAATATTTAAAAATATTTACACTTTATAACAAAAACTTTCAAATAAAGAATAATTTTTTTTAATTTTTTATTTATTTATAAGAATTTCCTTTAAAATGAAGGACTCTTGAGCCTATGAGCCTATGTGTAGAGATGTCTAATTTTTCCTAAACACCCGTTAGGAAAATTATTATGATATAGCTTCTACATATTTATTTTGTAATATGTTTAAATTAAATATTTAAATTTTGATTTATATTTTTTTTATTAAAAAAATAATTTTTAGGCCAAAATTTGAATAATTTATCTTTAAATTCAAATTGTCATGTTAAACTAACTATAATAAACAATTTAGTGATAAAGTTAATTATTTAATTAAAATTTGCTCACATTAAAGATTTAAATTAATTAGCTTTTAACCAAAAAAAATGGCAATAGGGAAAATTTTCCCACCGGGAAGCCGAACCCCGCAAATGCCCCCACCCCATCCCCGTGGGGAATTTCACGGGGATGGGGAATGACATCCCGCCCCGACCCATGGACATCTCTACCTATGTGTAAATATTTTTGAGATTTTTCTATTTATAAGAATTTCCCTTAAAATGAAGGACTCTTGAGCCTATGGACCTATGGTAAATTAGCTTTTTTTTTGTTATTATTATCAAGGTTTAAATACTATTTTGATTCATGGAATTTCGAGTTAGGTTCATTTTGATCTCATTACTTTTAAAATGTTTATTTTTGTCTCTATATTTTCAATTTTGATTCATAATAAAATGTTTAATCTCTATAGTTAGTTTATTAGTTATTTTTGTAAAAACTTTTTTTTTTTTTATCTATTAACATTTTCACAATAAAATTTAAAAATATATTCACCTTGCATGAAAATCATCATCATTATTGAATCAATTTCAATACATATTAATCTTGAAAGATTAATTTAAGACTTATTGATTGTACATTGACTCAAATTAGACATTCGAAATTACATAAACTAAAATTCAACCAACTTAAAAGTAGGAATACTAAAACAATTTAGAGTTGATTTCAGAGGGTTAAAAGTGATCTTTAAATAATCATAACCTTATTTGTGTTCAGTTAAAGATATTGAAATTAAAATTATTAAAAATCACTTTTAAAACATACATTTATTTCAAGCAGTTTTTACAATAAGTCCCTTTTGTAAAATCAAATTTCACATTATAATAACTTTTTTAATTTTATCTTTTCAGTATTAGAATTTAATTATTTTATATATCTAGTATCTAAAATCATACTAACATTGATTTTAAAAAAAAAACAATTAAAGATGTCTTATTTCAAAATATAATACTTTAAACAAATATTTTAAAAATTATAAAAAATAAAAATATAAAAGGATATCCCTTGCGAAAGCATGTAATCGATTTGCTTCAATTAAGTTTAAGAATTAAAAATATATAGAATAAATCATGCACGTCTTTTTACAAGGAAAAAGAGGAAGTTTACCTTTGAAGAACTGTTTTTCAATCTCCAAGTCTTGAAAAAAATAACAGCGTGAACTTCTTCACTCTTTTGTACAGAACACCACCCGTGGGTCTTCCCTACTATATCTCCTGATAAGGATGAGATTGTGAGATCCTTGAAAGTGAAAGGGGATATGTGTTTTTGTAGAGAACTCTTCTGTATAAATCTTTTGAAGAGTTCTGGAGAGATAAATGGTGAGTTACTTTTATGTTCTTCGCTTATGATAGAGTAAAGAGTGATCTCAATTGCAGATCTTTTCTACAAATCAAATATGTGAGGAAAGTTGTACCCACTCACCACTCCCGGGTCCCTACAAGAGGGTTATTAATTTTATTTAATTCGATGTAAATTAAATCAAATTCGATTAACTCATATGAAATATTTAAATAATCAAATTAATTAAACCATTTATTAAATATACATATGTTTGAATCATATTCAAATATTTTTCTCTCTTATAACCAATAGTTTTAATATGAATCTTATTCACATTATATGAATCTCAATCACATTAATTTTAACCAGTTTTTTAATATTAATCTACTTCATAC
Organism: Benincasa hispida; assembly: GCF_009727055.1. Classification (NCBI taxonomy): domain Eukaryota; kingdom Viridiplantae; phylum Streptophyta; class Magnoliopsida; order Cucurbitales; family Cucurbitaceae; genus Benincasa; species Benincasa hispida. Next base: position 14,227,497 of record NC_052353.1, on the reverse strand, counting down.
TAATTTAATGTTTGAATATTATTCAAATATTAATATTATCATGTTATATAGTTTAAATTTGAATCTCATTCAAAATTAACTTTATATTATAATATAACTATATGAATTATATAAATTGTATCATATACAATTAATACATATTCCATTAAATGATTTGAACATTTTAAATTCTTTCAAAACCAATTATCCTTATTTTACCTGTTATGACTGGATCTATGGACTTACCATCATAAAATTCTAATGATATAAGATTAATTAATTAAACTAATCAACGTTCATTAATTGTAGGGTGAAGGATAGGACACGTGATATGACGTTAAGGAGAAGCAGATTTATAGGGTCAAAAGAATGGATAGAAATGGTTGGTTTTTAATGTTGAACATCACTGTCATGGAAACCCGTCAACTATGTCGGTTGCGGTGGTTGCAAGTGTAAGGGCCAAACCCTGTCGGCCGACCCCACACCCTACGATTTCAATCTTCCCTTTTTCTCATGCTTTCACATCATCACTCTTCATGCCACCGTGGTGTAAAATTTCAACATTTTTTTTAAAGAATTTGCTACGTTACTTCGGCCAAGTCTTTTCAGTTTTATGATCTGATTATAACATGTCGGTTCTATAGACTAATGTTTGATATTTCACTAAAATATCGCCAAAAATCGATAAAATCAAGTAAAAATGATAATGATATTGGATAGTAACATCGTTTTTCTTTAAAATTCATGATTTATCTATGATATCAATGATATATCATTTTATGGATATATCTCTAGGAGTTCAACAGAATTTTGGATATGTTATCGAATTATCATTGATATATATTGTCGAAATATCACGGAACGATTGTTGGACCGATATAGCAACCCTAAAGGGGTGAATAAAGTTTAATTAAACTTTTTTCTAAATTAACCCAATTAAACTAATTAATACACTTTTTATAAATAATAAGAAAAAAACAATTTATCCAACAAATAAGATGACAAAAATGTGATAATTTAATTCTATCAAATTTTAACAAATAAATAAGAACAAACTAAAACATATAATAAATTGCTTAAATTAATTGCAAAAATAAAAAGGAAAGAGTTAGAGAAGAAGACACCGTAATTTTTATAATGGTTCGGTCAAACTCGACCTACTCCACTCCCCAAGCGGGGAATTTGAATAAAATCTTTCCGACTCTTTCCACATATTAGAGCCTAACCGTTACACCACCGCTCCTTTTACTGGTTCAAGAGCAAACTCAATCCTTTCCACGGTTTAGAATCAAACCGTTACAAATGTTGGAATTTTTGAAAAACACAATACAACTCTCACTATAGTGGATTTACAAGTTTAAGCACTCAACAAGTTTATCCTCACAATACAATAACACTCTCTCAAGAATAAGATGAAAAGAAAAAATTGAGAACTTAGAGAGAGCAACAATGGAACTTTTGAGTTTTGGAGGATTATGAAATGTAAAATTTAGATCCTTTGGCCTCCTGAATGGCGGTGACTTTAGGCTCCCATTGTTTAGGCAAAGACCAATAAGTTTCTTTATCTTCCAAGATTTGAGTTACTTTTTCTCAAGTCCTTCTAAAGTATTGACAATATTAGTAAATCTAATAAACATATCGGAAATAGCT
>NC_052353.1:14219483-14225843 GCF_009727055.1 Benincasa hispida | reverse complement strand
TTTTGTTGGTTTTAAAATTTGGAGAGGATGATGGTTTATATAGAGATGGAAAAATTTTTAGAAACCACAATTAATTTGGACCATTGGATTTTGGAAAAGAAAAATCAATGTGAAGATTTTAAACTAAACTAGTCGTTAGATACAAACAAAATATAATATAAAATTCCTTTATTTTTGAAATTCATTTTCTTTTTAAAATTAATCCAAAAAATAAAAACATACAATGTGTCAAAAACTAGTCGTTAGACATAAACATAAAATAATATTAAATTCATTTTTAAATTTATTCTTTTTAAAGTCAATCCAAAAATAAAAAACATACTATGTATAAAAAACTAGCCGTTAGACACAAATATAAAATAATATTAAATTTATTTTCCTTTTAAATTTCTTTTTAATTTCAATTTTTTTATTTAAATTAATCTAAAAATCAAAAAGTCCATCATATTGTTAATCTCTTAATGATCCACCATTCAACTAATATGCCTGCCACACGTCTACATGTAAATGGTCTGGTTATGCCACATCATCCACAAGATATTTTCTCTATAGACTTGTTTCGGTCATATCGTCTTCGTTTTAGCTCCGATTTGAGTGATTCAAGAGGTGTTGGAATCGTTGTCCCGAGCTCTATGCTATGGACATATTAAAACACTAAGATTTTCAGTAATTAAAAATTAAGTTTTTATCATCAAAACATTGATTAACAAATTAAATTAAAATTAATTAATTTGAGATTAAAGGCCAAAAAGCTAACAATGTCCCTTTTTTATGATGACAAACCATTCAGAAAAATAGCTTGAAATACATGTAACCATATGTAGCACATAAAAAAAATTCAACATATCATAAAGATCATTCTTGAAATCACTAAAAAAAAAAAATCTCCCCCTAATTAATACAATCAAAATCATAATAAATTATAGCTTATTTTTAAACTTATCCCCCTTTGAATCATAAAAAAGAATAATTAAGAAAAATTTAGAACTACATAAATGTTTCCCTTAAAAATATGAACATAAATTTAGCACAATTCCCCTAAGAATATTAATACATGCTTTCCATATCTCCCCCTATCAAAATGCCTTCTAAAAGATTTAACAAGTAAAATTATAAAATCAAGAGGCATCACAACGAATAATACCGAGGCTCAAGCCTATTTTTGCAAAAGTTTTCTTCATTCAAAGGCTTGGTAAAAATATCCACTAATTGAATTATTAGAGCCTACAAATTCAAGAGTAATATTATCATTTTGCACATGCTCTCTAATAAAGTGATGCCTAATATCAATATGATTAGTCCTAGAATGATGTATAGAATTTTTAGTCAAATTAATAGCACTAGTATTATCACAAAATAAGGCACATTATCAAACTTTAATCCAAAATCACAAGAGTTTGTTTCATCTAAAGAATTTGAGCACAACAACTAGCAACTGCAATATATTTCGCTTTGGTAGTGGACAATGCAACCAAATTTTGCTTTTTACTAAACCAAGAAACTAAGGAACTACCAAGAAATTGACAAAGTCTCACTAGTAGTCTTACGGTCAAGTAAACTATCTGTAAAATCCGCATCGGAATATCCTACCAAATTAAATTCAACATTTTTAGGATACCATAAGCCTAAATCAATAGTACTAAGCAAATATTTAAAAATTCTTTTAACGGCATGTAAATGTGATTCCTTAGGACAAGATTGAAATCTAGCACAAAGACATACACTAAACATAATATCGGATCTACTGGCGGTTAAATAAAGTAAAGATCCAATCATACCTCTAATGCTTTTATATCCACACACTTACTTTTTTCATCCTTGTCAAGCTTAGTGGATGTTTTCATAGGAGTTTTTGCAATTTTACTTTCATGAATTTGAACCTTTTGAGCAAATCCCTTGTGTATTTTTCTTGACTTATGAAAATACCATCCTTGAGTTGTTTGATTTGGAGTCCAAGGAAGAAGCTAAGTTCTCCATCATACTCATCTCAAATTCACTATGCATACACTTAGAAAATTCTTCACACAAAGATGGATTAGTAGAACAAAAAATAATATCATCCACATATATTTGTACTAAAAGCATATCATTTCTTTAGTCTAATAAAAAAGAGTAGTATCAATTTTACCCATTTTAAATCCATTCTCAAGCAAGAAATTACTAAGTCTATCATACCAAGCTCTTGGAGCTTGTTTTAAGCCATAAAGAACCTTTTTCAACTTATAGACATGATTAGGAAAATCAAAACTTTCAAACCTCGGAGGTTGTTCTACATAAACTTCCTCCATGATATAACTTATTAAAAATGCACTTTTCACTTCCATTTGATACAAAATGAAATTCTTATAAGAAAACAAAAGCAAGCAACATTCTAATAAACTTCTAATCTAGCAATGTGTGCAAAAGTTTCTTCATAATCTATTCATTCCTCTTGACAATAACCTTGAGCTACAAGTCTAGCTTTATTTCTAATGAATATTTTCATTTTCATCCATTTTATTTCTAAAGACCCATTTATTCCAATTATAGAAGCATGAGAGGCCTAGGGACTAAACTCCCAACTTTATTCCTTTCAAATTGATTTAATTCTTCTTGCATAGCTAAAAATCCAAAATTCATCATTTCGGCATCTTTAAAACTTTTTGGTTAATTTGAGAAACAAAAGCAAGATTATTAAACATATTAAGAGAGGAAACGAGTTTTCACACCTTGTTTCGGATCACCAAGAATTAATTCTTTGGATGGAAAGGAGCATACCTCCACTCTTTAGGCATGGATGAAGAACCAATTTTTTCTTTTCAATTAAGCTCACCTCTTGCTTACTTGAAACAAATTTCCTTGCCTTTGTCACTAACAAGTAAATTTCCAAAATTTCCTTCTAAAAACATCACTATAAATAGACTCATTAAAAATAACATTGCAAGATTCATCAAATACTACATGCATAGATTCCTCAAATTACTAAAGTTCTTTTATTTGAAAACTTTATAAGCTTTACTAGTAGAGGAATAGCCAAGGAAAATACCAACATTTGTCTTAGAATCAAAATTTTCAAGTTTTTCTTTGTTATTCAAAATAAAACATTTGTAACCAAAACTTTGAAATACCAATATTTAGAATTTTGTTATGCCAAAGTTCATAAGGAGTTTTATCCAAAAAAGATCTAATTAAAATTCTATTTAAAACATAACAAGCGGTGTTAACGCTTCCCGTCCAAAAGTATGTAGGTAAATTATACTCATGCAAACATTGATCTAGCAAAATTCTTGCCAAAGTACGATTTTTTCCTTTCAACTACACCGTTTTGTTGAGGAGTTCTTGGAGCGGAGAAAATTATGAGAAAAACCATTTTCTTCACAAAAAATTTCAAAAGCATTGCTATCAAATTCTCCTCCATGATCACTCTAATTTTAGAAATCAAAAAAACCTTTTTCATTTTGAACTCTTTTGCAAAACTATAAAAGCTTTTCAAAGCATCATCCTTATGTTTTAGCATCAAAACCCAAGTAATCTTGAAAAATCATCAACTAAATCACAAGGCATAATAGTTCCCTCAAAACTAAGCAATTCTAGAAGGGCAAATAAGTCCATGTTGTAATAGTGAAAGGGGTCTAATTGTAGAGATTACATTTTTAGATTTGAAGAAGAACTTAGTTTGCTTACCCATTTGACAAGCATCACAAACTTGCTTTTTCAAATTTAAATTTAGGAAGACCTCTAACCAAAGAATTCGAAAAATTGAAATTAATGCATGCTAGCATTGTCCTAGTCTTTTGTGCCATAACCAAAAATCATTATGCAAAGCCGATAAACATTTATCATTAATAGGACAATCATTCAAATCAATAGTATAAACATTTTCATCTCTATTTCCAAAACAATATAAACTTTTCTATCACTAGCTTTTCAATGATGCAATTCTTTTTATCAAACACAACTCTAAAGCTTTTATCACACAATTGACTAATACTAGTAATCAGATTGCTTCAACACCATCAACAAAAGATCTCTCTCTGGTTCATTTTCATCAATTTTAAACATTTTATATTGATGAACTAACATGTCAATCTTTGTTTCTTTTACTTGACTAGTTCCTTCATGAGTAATTTCTAATTTATCCCATATCTCTTTAGCGGTTTTGCAAATAGACACTCTATTATACTCAACTTCATTCAAAGTACAAAATAAGCAATTAATAGCTTTGGTATGTAAAGAGCATGCTTTCTTTTTCATTTATTGCTTTCTTCCTTAGGTTTTATAGTGCTAACACCATCATGTTGAAATTTTAAAACCTTCCTCAACAATATCCCATAAATCATAATCAATAGAAAGTAAGAAAAATCTCATTCTATTTTTTCAATAACTATAATTAGTACCATTAAAGAAATGAGGCTTTGTAATAGATTGACTATCGATAAAAGGGATAAAACCTAAAGTTGCTATAGCTAAAAAACAATTAAGTTTATCAAGAAATAAATATTTCAAGAAGAGCAACCCGCTCTCATACCAATTGTTGGATGATATGGCAACCCTAGAGGGATGAATAGGGTTTAATTAAATTTTTTTCTAAATTAACCCAATTAAACTAATTGATACACTATAAATAATAAGAAAAATTCAATTTATGCAACAAATAAGATGACAAAAAAGTGATAATTTAATTATATCAAATTTTAGCAAATAAATAAGAACAAACTAAAACATATAATAAATTGCTTAAATTAATTACAAAAATAAAAAGGAAAGAGTTAGAGAAGAAGACACCGTAATTTTTATAGTGGATCGGTCAAACTCGACCTAATCCACTCCCCAAGCGCCTCTTGGGAATTTGAATAAAATCTTTCCTACTCTTTCCACGGATTAGAGCCCAACCGTTACACCACCGCTCCTTTTACGGGTTCAAAAGCAAACCCGATCCTTTCCACGGTTTAGGATCAAACCGTTATAAATGTTGGAATTTTTTAAGAACACAATACAACTCTCACTAGAGTGGATTTACAAGTTTGAGCACTCAACCAGTTTATCTTCACAATACAATAACACTCTCTCAAGAATAAGATGAAAAGAAAAAATTGGGAATTTAGAGAGAGCAACAATGAAACTTTTGAGTTTTGGAAGATTATGAAATGTAAAATTTGTTAGTTTAAAATTTGGAGAGGAAGATGGTTTATATAGAGATGGAAAAATTTTTAGAAACCACAATTAATTTGGACCATTGGATTTTGGAAAAGAAAAATCAATGGTGAAGATTTTAAACTAAACTAGTCGTTAGATACAAACAAAATATAATATAAAATTCCTTTATTTTTGAAATTCATTTTCTTTTTAAAATTAATCCAAAAAATAAAAAACATACAATGTGTCAAAAACTAGTCGTTAGACATAAACATAAAATAATATTAAATTCATTTTTAAATTTATTCTTTTTAAAGTCAATCCAAAAATAAAAAACATACTATGTATAAAAAACTAGCCGTTAGACACAAATATAAAATAATATTAAATTTATTTTCCTTTTAAATTTCTTTTTAATTTCAATTTTTTTATTTTAAATTAATCTAAAAATCAAAAGTCCATCATATGTTAATCTCTTAATGATCCACCATTCAACTAATATGCTGCCACACGTCTACATGTAAATGGTCTGGTTATGCCACATCATCCACAAGATATTTTCTCTATAGACTTGTTTCGGTCATATCGTCTTCGTTTTAGCTCCGATTTGAGTGATTCAAGAGGTGTTGGAATCGTTGTCCCGAGCTCTATGCTATGGACATATTAAAACACTAAGATTTTCAGTAATTAAAAATTAAGTTTGTTATCATCAAAACATTGATTAACAAATTAATTAAAATTAATTAATTTGAGATTAAAGGCCAAAAAGCTAACAATGTCCCCTTTTTTTATGATGACAAACCATTCAAGAAAAATAGCTTGAAATACATGTAAACCATATGTAGCACATAATAAAATTCAACATATCATAAAGATCATTCTTGAAATTCACTAAAAAAAAAAAATCTCCCCCTAATTAATACAATCAAAATCATAATAAATTTATAGCTTATTTTTAAACTTATCCCCCTTTGGAATCATAAAAAAGAATAATTAAGAAAAATTTAGAACTACATAAATGTTTCCCTTAAAAATATGAACATAAATTTAGCACAATTCCCCCTAAGAATATTAATACATGCTTTCCATATCTCCCCCTATCAAAATGCCTTCTAAAAGATTTAACAAGTAAAATTATAAAATCAAGAGGCATCACAACGAATAATACCGAGCTCAAGCCTATTTTTGCAAAAGTTTTCTTCATTCAAAGGCTTGGTAAAAATATCCACTAATTGATTATTAGAG
>NC_052353.1:14044503-14217988 GCF_009727055.1 Benincasa hispida | reverse complement strand
CAACCCTAGAGGGATGAATAGGGTTTAATTAAATTTTTTCTAAATTAACCCAATTAAAATAATTGATACACTATAAATAATAAAGAAAATTCAATTTATGCAACAAATAAGATGACAAAAAAAGTGATAATTTAATTATATCAAAATTTAGCAAAATAATAAGAACAAACTAAAACATATAATAAATTGCTTAAATTAATTACAAAATAAAAAGGAAAGAGTTAGAGAAGAAGAACACCGTAATTTTATAGTGGATCGGTCAAACTCGACCTAATCCACTCCCCAAGCGGCCTCTTGGGAATTTGAATAAAATCTTTCCTACTCTTTCCACGGATTAGAGCCAACCGTTACAACCACCGCTCCTTTTCGGGTTCAAAAAGCAACCCGATCCTTTCCAACGGTTTAGGATCAAACCGTTATAAATGTTGAATTTTTAAGAACACAATACAACTCTCACTAGAGTGGATTTACAAGTTTGAGCACTCAACCAGTTTATCTTCACAATACAATAACACTTTCTCAAGAATAAGATGAAAAGAAAAAATTGGGAATTTAGAGAGAGCAACAATGAAACTTTTGAGTTTTGGAAGATTATGAAATGTAAAAATTGTTAGTTTAAAATTTGGAGAGGAAGATGTTTATATAGAGATGGAAAATTTTTAGAAACCACAATTAATTTGGACCCATTGGATTTGGAAAAGAAAAATCAATTGTGGAGATATTATACTAAACTAGCCATTAGATACAATAAATATAATATTAAATTTCTTTATTTTTGAATTTATCTTCTTTTTTAAAATTAATCCAAAAATAAAAAGCATATCATGTGTCAAAAATTAGTCGTTAGACACAAACTAAAATAATATTAAATATATTTTCTTTTAATTCATTTTTAATTCATTCTTTTAAAGTCAATCCAAAAATAAAAAAATATACCATGTGTAAAAAACTAGCCGTTAGAACACAAACATAAAATAATATTAAATTTATTTCCTTTTAAATTTCTTTTTAATTTCAATTTTTTTTTTTTATATTTATCAATCCAAAAATCAAAGTCAATCTCTTCATGATGATCCACCATTCAACCAATATGCTGCCACATGTCTACATACAAATGGTCTGGTTATGTCACGTCATCCACCAGGGTATTTTCTTTATAGACTTGTTTCGGTCATATCGTCTTCGTTTTAGCTCCGATTTGAGTGATTCAAGAGGTGTTGGAATCGTTGTTCCGAGCTCTACGCTATGTATATATTAAAACACTAAGACTTAATTAAAAATTGAGTTTGTTATCATCAAAACATTGATTAATTAATTAATTAAAATTAATTAATTTGAGATTAAGGGCCAAAAAGCCAACTATCACTCATATATCTCTAAAATATTGTCGGCATGTTGTATGATTTTCTGTATGTGTTTTTTTTTCTTTTTTTAATATTCAACTTTTTCAATGTGCTACTTTTCTCAATTTTTAATTTTATTATTAAGATTTTAGATTAGATGCTCTAAGGTCATCTTTTTGGTATTACACACGAATATTTTATAATAAAATAATTTCAAATTATTTTGTATACAAATATTTCGTGTCTTCTTTAATTTTGTACTTAACTACCAATGTTTGATATTATTTTGTTTCTTTTTTTTTTGTATAAATTTATAGATATGATGATTGAAAATGATCAATTATAGTTTAATTAAGCTACAATCAAAGTTCCATCGACTAATTATAATAATTTTCATCTATTTTCATAAAATTTTCGAAATTTCTATCGATGTTGATATTTACATAAAATCGGGGTCTCAATGTTTCCATCGACATCGATATTTGAAACATTGCATACCACAACGTATATTTGAAGCTATATTATACAAAATATTCTTCATCTTTTTTCTAGGGAAAAAGACATTTTTGGTTTGTAAGTTTTGGGTCTAGTTTCCCTTTAATCCATAGGTTGCAAAATGTTGCAATTTTACCCTTTAGATTTGAGTTTTGTTTCAATTTGACTCCATGGTTTCAAGATTTACACTTTTAATCTCGATTTTTCATTTAATATTCATTTTAAGTCATTGGCGTTAATGTCTATTAATGAATTTAAAATAATTATGAAGTGAAGTTTCATGTTTATTATAATAGTGATGAAACAATGTGACATTTAACTAACTATAATTCTTTTAATTCTTTTGTTATTGTTGTTGATTAGTTATTCATATACTCTTGTATACACCTTTGTTGTGTATCTAACTTTTGTTCTATTGTGTGGTCTTGGGTCCTCGAATTATCTTTCCTTTTATGTTGCATATTTTATATTATTCTTTTCGTTTCGGTGGCTAATTTTTATTCTTATCGTTTCTATCTTTTTGTCAACCCTAGGTAGAAAATCCGATAATGATCAAATATATATTTCTTGTTTCTACTCTGAAGGGCGAGTCTTTTGTGCCGCACTGTGTTTGGCTGAAAAAGTGTGTCAAATCATTGTGTATCTAATTAATATTCTTCAAGACTGCTATGGTGATTGTGTTGCTTTAGTTTGTTGAAGGCATTCGAATTCGAAGTTGAAAGATTCTCACACTAGACTCTTACGAAAGAATAGTTCAGGTCGAAGGATTGTTCAACCGTTTAATCAAAAGAGTTGTCGAAGCTTCATGCACAAATACATCGAATTTAGGGGAGCTTAAATCTAACTATTTTGTTGGAGAAGAAGCATCGAGCTTAAGAGAGCCTAAAAAGTTCATTAGAAGAAAGCTAATTTTGTATCAAGATAGCTTAACTATCAGATAAGTATTTATTTGTAATCACCTATCTCTACTAGTGGAACCTTTTCATTTAGACACAAGTGCATCCTAGACATAGGTGTGGTTACACCGAACTGGGTTATCAACTCTCTGTATTCACTATCTCTCCGTTCTCTCTTATGTTAATCTTGTTATAATACATATTCATGACTTTAAGTTTGTTTAGTGAGTAAAAATAGTAGAATTTCTTGTTTTTCATCTTTAAAATTCATTAATAGTCATAAATACTACGGACAAAAGGTGAATATTTTTAGTAAAAAATTGAAGTTAAAAGTGTAAATCTTGACGAAATTGAAATAAAACTCAAATCTCAAGTATAAAAGTGTAACACATTTGATATGTAGAGATCAAATTGTTACTAAACTCAAAATTTAAAAACTAAATATACAACATTTTGAAATGTAGGTACCAATGAAAATGAAACCCAAAACCTTGGGACCAAAAAGGTATTTTTTTTTTCATATCTTTTACTTATTTAAAACATACTCTCAAACTTTTATTGATATTTTTTAATATAAAAATTAAAAAATGTCTTTATCATTAGTTTTTGGATGGAATCTATTTTCTTACTTCTTTGTTTCAAAGTATTTTTTGAATTTCAAAAGTTTTATTAATATACTTCAACTTTTAAATAGAAAGTAGTATATGATACGAAAACGTTAAATATCTCGTTTCAAAAATGCCTTTGAATCTTGAAAAAGTTTCCATTTAACACTCTTAATCTTAAAGAACAAATTTTAAAGTATATGCCTAAAAGGTATATAGACTATAGCAATGCCAATAAGAAAGGAATATAATGGAACCACAAATGAACATCAATATGTAAACATTTTAACAAAACATGTTATTAGTAGAGTTGAGTGTGATTTAATATACTTAGATTTAATTTTAAAAAAATAGAGAAAATTTTGGTCATTATTTTAATAATAACACCAGTCGAAGTAAAAAAGGAAAAAAAACATGTGCAATGCCAACTTATAGCAATGAAGATTTTCTTGATTCTTTTTTTTTAATATCATTATTGATACAAGAAACAAAAAACATGGAAAACGAAAAAGGGAAACAAAAATGTCACCATATAGATAACTTGTTCGAGATCTAGCTTTGTGTGGATCAGACAAATATTCGATTTGTAAAACCAACTAGATCAAATTTTGATTTATTTGAATAAAATAAACTCATATAAATCGTTCCTCGAAGACAACGAAGTATATGCTTAATTTTATTCAAATGTTTTTTCATTGGAGAAGAACTGTATCTACCTAATAAATTTACTAAAAATGCAATATTTTGTCTTGTATTATTAGCAAGATACATAAGTGCATTAATTGCACTAAGATAGTATTTTTGGACCAAAAGTTTTTCATTATCATCTCAAGGTCAAAATATATCTTTCTTTACGTCCAGTGAACGAACTTTCATTGGAAGGTTTAATGAGTGTGCTTTGTCCATATAGAACCTTTTCAAAACTTTTCCTGTATAAGTTGATTGATGAACAAATACCCCATGCTCAATTTGCATGCCAAGATAAAATTTTATTTTTTCGAGATCTTTCATCTCAAATTCTTTTTTAAGATATTCTATTTCCTTTGAAATCTCATCGAGTGATTGTACCACATTCAAATCTTCAACATAAGCAGTTATAATAGCAAATTCTAATTGTGATTTCTTTATAAAAACACATGGGCATATTGAATTGTATTGATATACTTCTTTCGAACAAATATCCATTTAGACGACTGTACCACATTCGTCCTGATTGTTTCAATCCATATAGTGATCTCTGTAACTTTATTGAATACATTTATCAAGAACTTAATTCATATATTTCAGGTATCTTAAATCCTTCTGAGATTTTCAATTAGATGTCATTATCAAGAGATTCATATAAATATGTTGTGACTATATCCAAAATATACATGTCCAGACTTTCATACGTAATCAGGCCAATTAAATATCTTAGTGTAGTTGCATCAACCATCTGAGAACATGTCTCTTCATAATCAATGCAAAGATTTTGTGAAAAAACCTAGTGGAACTAGCCTTGTTTTATATCTTGTGACTGAAGGATCTCATACCGAGAGTTTGATGCATTATTTTATTGAATGGAAATACGGATGATATGCATTGATGGATTGCGTTGTGCACTCAAGTTTCCCCAGTGGAATTCAAGTGTAAATTCCTCTGAGTTTCCTGGTAAGTTCAGGGTCGAACACAGGGACTTGTGAAAATAGATTGCGTTGATAATTTTTTATGAAAACTTTGCGGTAACAGGGAAAATAAATAAATTGTTTGGTTGTTGATTGCATTGATTAAAAATAAATAAAAAATGCGGCAGAGTTCGAAAAGAGTTGGTAAACGGGAAATGTGATGAATATGGTGAACGGGTTGAGAAAGATTTCGGCTAACACTCCTTAGAATGCGTTCATATACAATCACGCAACATGCATACAATAGTAAACCACCTCTCAGTGCGAATACCACGGCTTCTAAAGCTAGAACGCATGCGATAAATATGCGATAAGTCTACAGGGTTTACACATAAACCTCTATTCCTATTTATGCGATGACAAGATGATATCCACACAAATATGCGACCACATAATATCATTCCTATTCCTAGGATGCATGCAATGCAAGTTAACAAATAGAGCTTATCTCTAAGTCCCTATCTATTGTTTATGCAAGCCTAATCTTGCTCTTTCGATTCAGATTCTAACCTAGCTCTCTCGAGACATTAGGTTCTTTCTTTAGTTTCTCTCTCGAGTAACTCTAAAGGGTATTTTGCACAACATAAAACAAGACAATCGCAAGCAATGAACTTCCTAGGTCATGTTAGCTTAGTTCTTCTCAACCCATTCAACTAGTTTAGCTACTCATGCATATTAAGAGAGTGAGCAGTTGTAGAAATAGAACTTCCATTGAATAGATATGAAGATGAAGTACAAAATAACAATACAAGTATAGTAAAATGCCTAGTAGCAATTTCTTGCTGCCAGGCGTTTACACTATTTATACTCGTACTCTAAAGATATTCTCGCTCTCGCGAGAGTCAGTCCACTCTCTGCTCTTACGTCCCATGGTTCTCTCTCGAGTTGTCCTGGGCGATCTCCAGTGCCACCACTCTTCTCTTGCTCCGCCGTAAAATGGAAAAGAAAACTATGAATAGAAGCAATTGGTTAACTCGTCAACCGATCAACTCATTTTCTGAAGAATGCACTTGGTATTTGTAGGGCGTCAATGGTGAAAGGCGGCTTCTCTCTCCCGGTTGTACAGATGGGACAGCTTTGATTTCTGATTGACGCGCCGAATGATTGTTACCGATAAATCTGAATGTACTTTGTGGCCGTTATTGGTTGTCAACTTAATTTGGATTTGACTGTCATCAACTTTCTGTCCCATTACTCTTAATTGATCTTTCACCTAGATGCGCCCACCATGTTGCGCTGACCAAGTTGCAGCGATCCTTCTCGGGCGAATATTTGCGAGCACGATCAACGCAAAGTCTTGCGATGAAGTTGCGCTCGATCGATAATTCCCTATCATCGCAATCTTGCATTGTATTAATGCATATTCTGCACAAAAATACACAAATCAATAGTTCTAATGCGCTGAACGCATGCGACCACAATATTATAAAATTTATGCTTAATGGACGCAATTTAGCATATTTTATCAACGCAATCCCATATTGTTTGATAACTTAGCACTATGATAACGTGCATTTCTGCCCTTTATCAGAGTTCCATGAGGGCATTCGGATCGCTTCGATCTCATCGTGACCGAAATATAACATTATACATTCAATACATACAGTTATTCAAATAAACTCCAATTAACGGCATGCTACAAACAACAAAATAACAAAGGGACAGAGTTCCATACCAGTTGAAGACAATCTTCACACTTCAGAACTTCAACGCAGCGGAACCCTCCAAGTGATCTACCAACGCCTGGCGGACAACATCGACTACAGCAGCACGAACAACGCGAACTCACGAACGCTACAACGGGGACGACACACCACTAATGAGCCCCGTGTATTCTCGGAGTAAAAACCCAAAGGGTGGACTTTGGTGAATTTGGTAAAGGACGAAGGACAAACGAGTCGTGTAGGCGATAAGCAAGTGGGAGAGAAAACGATGCCATCGTATAGGAAAAGTGCTTATCGTATAGAGGAGCTACACAATTGTGTAGGATTTGCTGAACGATCGTTTAGGAAAAGGTATACGATCATTTAGAATCAGCACACTATATGACCGTTTAGATTATCGTTTAGAGGAGTTATCCGATCGTATAGACAACAGTGTGCGATCGTTTAGGCGTGAGGTATACGATCGTTTAGACGGAGAACGCTATCGCATAAGCTCTCAAGTGATCGTTTTGAATCACCAACGCACGCTTCACGAATTCTTTTGGGCAATTGAACGACTACGCAAAAATGAAAACATTTTTCATTTTAACCCATCGGTTACCATAACCAACGCAGCCCACTAACCACGTTCGAACGTGGAAAAATGATTAATTATCATGTAATTAATCAATTAATTAATTAATAAATATAATCATATTATATTTATATCCTATAGTTTGATATCACATATCTACTATAATATTTTCTCCTCTACTTGATATAAATCATATTTATATCTAATTTCCTCCAAAATAATATATCTCATACATTTGCTAATTATATCATATATAATTTACCAGTCCAATTATATCATATATAATCGAACTTCCTCTTGTCAATTTGAACATTTCAAATTACCCCAAATACTGGTTCTCAACATTTATTCAAGCTACCCAGGGGACCTAATGGACCTGTGGCTGTCTCTTATACACATCTAGATGTGTATAAGAGACAGGAGTGAATTCCATCTTGTGTAGTTGAGTTCCCAGCTCCCAAATCAGACGAATCCCCAAAATGGTAGGTTTGAATTGGCGACCTGACCACTCGCACCATACAAATCAAATGACCACCTTCAATGGCAGGAATTCCCAACTCACTCAGGATTGAGGTCATGTTACCTATGGTCATCCTAGTGAAGTGAAGTCTCTGTCATGAACAGTGTTATATAACGAGACGTTAACACTTCGTGGTCAGGTCTTATACAAACTGTTTGCATAGGACTCCCCCGCTCGCATGTCCCCAACACGAATGATCAGGATCAGACCATCTGTGACAAGTCACAAAAGTTGTGATCATTCCACAAAGCGGACCGCATCCGTAGTATTACCAGGATAAGGTTTCCCTCCTTTATCCATATACTACAGACCATTTTGGTTATCACTCAAGACATGATCCTCTTGTATGTCACCATATACTTGAGTCACATACAGATAATCAGGGATTTTGTGTTTATTGGTTTGTGGTAAAGCAAATAAAACAAGCAACTGAGCAAAATACAAGATGTGAATTAAATATCATATATTAACAACACAAGCATTCGTATAAACTGTTTACAAACTACAGGACAGGAGACTTTAGGGCTGTCTCTTATACACATCTAGATGTGTATAAGAGACAGGTCCAGGTCTTATACAAACTCTTTGCATAGGACACCCCCGCTCGCATGTCTCCAACACGAATGATCAGGATCAGACCATCTGTGACAAGTCACAATATTTGTGATCATTCCACAAAGCGGACCGCATCCGTAGTATTACCAGGATAAGGTTTCCCTCATTTACCCATATACTACAAACCATTTTGGTTATCACTCAAGACATGATCCACTTGTATGTCACCACATACATGCATGAATCACATACAGATAACCAGAGATTTTATGTTTATTGGTTTGTGGTAAAGCAAATCAAACAAACAACTAAGCAAAAATACAAGATGTAAAGTAAATATCATATATTAACAACACAAGCGTTCATACATACTGTTTACAAACTATAGGACACGAGACTTTAGGACATCAACCCAACAGTGACCACATTATTTTTATTTTTTTCTCACAATTACCCATTTATATCCTGCAGTCTTGAAACCTTCTATGTTTGGATTATTGGTAAAAAAAAAAAAAACATGACGTTTTGAAAGTGAGTTTACTTCTGCCTCGATTACTATATCGACATTCTTCAACTGATTTTGGTTCAAAATCATCACTTTCAGATATAATATCAAGAGTAACATTTTACGCAAAAATTTTGTTAATAACTACATTAGTTTGGTTCCATCTTTTTCCTAACATGACATAATTTATTGAAAATTCATTATTATTTTTAGGTATTTCACTGATAACTTGTAGGGATACAAGTTATTGTAGCATTTTTCTTAGAATAATGAGGTTAGATCAGCAAAATATGTGTTAATAATACTAGGAATGCATGCTTAAAAATATATTTGCGCTGAAGTATGTTTAAAATCCTTGTTAACTGCATATCATGAGTTAACCTTCCTAGTGTTATATTTTGCAGTTGATCATAGGAACTATCTGCATGCATCGAGCTCACAACCGAGGAAGAAGTGATTGATCACATCCTTTGGGATCTCTAACATAAAATAAGTGCATATTCTGTCTCAACTTAAAAGGATGACCATGATAACAGAGCTGACATTCTCACCTACCTAGTCAGGGATAACGACTAATCATTATGGGATTCCTGAATGTAGGATTGTATCAACAACAGTGGAAGCATAGAGATCATCTAAGCACTCAAATTCACTAATTTTGGCATAATATAAAGCATGCTTATGCAGAAAAATGGGTTTCAAGACATACCTCTTGTAAAACTTCTTCAAAGCTCCATCTCCAGCTGCTATCTTCTCCATATCTTATTGTAGACCACCTCAAGATCTTCCCCACTATTCTCTGGTGCTCTAGATTGAGTTGTGGGACTCAAAACAAGCTTGAATCAAGGGATGAAGGAGAAAAGCTCACTGCTGCAACCTTGTTGAAGAACCATTCTTCAAATCAAATTTTCTCTAAAATTCACTATAGATTGCATGCCCGATTTTCACTCCAATCTCTTCATTATATTGTGATCAACATACAAAGAGAAGAGATACAATGAGTTGCAGTCATGCTTGGAGAAGACAAAGACAAGACATTGCAATATGTGTGACTAGTCAGGTGATGGATAATGGAAAAATCCATTTTTCCATTTTGTGTTTTTGTTTTCTTTTCCTTTTTCAATTTTATCTCAAAATAAAAAATCTGATTTTAAAAAAAAAAAAATCTATTTTTATTTTAAAAATGAAAATTTAATTAATTTCATAAATTAATTATTAAATAAAACTTAATTAATTTAATATCAAATATTAAATTAATTTTAACACATATCCATCTTTATATATTTAAATCATATTTAAATATATAAATTCTTCTATTTCGTTTAATTCTAAAATTAAACATAATCATATCTCATATAATTACTGATTCCCTTAATTCAAATTTGAATGTTTCAAATTAACTTATCACACTATTCTAGAGCTAGTCTGTTACGAGCTAATAGGGGGACCTCGCGGACCTACAGATCATGGGCTCCAATGATTCGAGATTAATTGGCCAAACTCATTAGATCAAATTAATCCCCATTCGTTAACTAATGGTTCATTCCACTAAAGCCCATAGTTGCACTCTCCTCACTGTAGATATATTATGTCCACATGATTTAACCATAATCAGCAAGTCGACCCTCCACAGGTTGTTCGTAATAACGGCTGGGTCAAATATCTATTTTACCTCCGAAATTACGTCTTATTCCTCAAGTCCCTACTGATTCTCTAATGAACAACTGGTTTGTGATCCAATCACCAAACCAAACTCTCCCAGCCCAGTGAAAGGGTGGGGCCCCTTGTTCAAGACCTGGATTCAGTACTTGAGAGAACAACTTTTCTCCTATCCCTAAATCGGGTAGGCGTGAACTCCATCTTGCACCCTATGTCCCCAACTATCTATCCGGTCTTACTCCTAAAATAGGAGTCTTATTGAGCCAGCACTGTTGAGCCAACCCTCAACTATGCAAATCTAAGGGAAATCCTGAATAACTAGGAGTTCATAGTTAGCTCAAGATTAAGATCAAGTTACCTAGGTTATCTAGGTGAAATAGTCAGTCTTAAATAGTAAACAACGTTATAGGCCGCATCCAATGGTGTTACCAGAATAAGGTACCCAACCTCATTCATGTACTATAGATCATTTTGACTATTTACTCGAACTCGATCTACTCTTATGTCTCCACATAAAGTTCAAGTACTCATACAATAGTCATAGGTCTTAGTTTATTGGATTTAGACTTTCATACAATTTATGAGATCACTAACAAGTATATTGATAATAGAAAATGTTTATCATTTTACAAACTGCGAGTTTTTAGGACATAAAACCCAACATTATGAGCATACGTGAGCGATGTGAGGTAATAAAATGGTTTATAACCTAGACATCGTAGGTTAAAATCCAATTATAAGAGTTATACTTGGATAAACCACATAGACTTAGGGTTGTTTTATCAGCCGAAAAGAACATAAGTATAAATCTACCATAAATAGAACACTTCAGTGGCAGTTTAATAACTTCTATATGATAGAGTTATTAGAAAACTTCAGTGGGAGATTAATAACATATACGATACGTTATTTTTAGCTCTCACGTCTCTAAGAGTTCACAATCCAGATTTAAGCGATACTTCGTGTCACCCTGGAAGTGACCTCCATTCGGAAAGTATTTTTTAGCTTAAATCTAGATTTTGGTGAATAAGAGGAAGTTGTTCAAATATAAGTCTATTATACGATATATAGATTTCAACATCCACGTCTCCACATAGTTTACACCATGAGATTCATATGACGTTTCGTGTCACCCTGGAAGTGGCCTCCATTGGGAAAGTGTTTTCTATGAGTCAATATCAAGGTAAACGGAGGAATTAGTTCATAGTAAGTGGGTGAAGGATATGTGTCAATATATCCTATGGTCTCCTCCATTAGTCTGAACCGTGAGATTCCTATGTTGCGCCTGCTGGTTTGCTTTGAACGGCCCTTTGCTAGTCGTTTAGCAACGGATATCCCCTCGAAAGGTTGTAACATAGGATTCGGAACAACGGCTTCAATAAAATGAATAGGGTCTTATAGTTCCATTTTGGATGTTATCTTCTATTTCGGAGGCAAATTCATACTGTCCTATAGGATCTGAAAATGGCAGGTCACACTTACTAGAATTACTAAGTTGTTAGTAAAGATCTTGGCCAAAAATGATAACCAAACGACTAAATGAATAAGAGTTATTACGGAGACAATATGAATAAGAGTTATTCTGGGGATAGTGTTTGGTCAAAATTGTTTGTTTTAGTAAAGGAGTATCTAACTGCCCCACGGTAGCACATATTTTGACTCACTAATATATCGTTGCAAATAAATAATGGTTATGGGTACATTATTACATTTTTTTAAAACTTGATTTTGGATTTAGTTACAATTTGCTAATTAGAATTTGTTTGAATTTTATCGGCATGTCGAATTCTAGAATACTCGCTTTCGATGTACATAAGAGTAAAATCAAATCAACAAACAAATTACTAGCGGTTGATTATACTGAAAGAGTTTTAACGGATGATTGTCCTCTATCTCCCATCTCATCTGAAATTATGTAGATGAGGATGTTGAATTCAAACAACAAGATAAATATGATTTACTTGTTATCGAAGCATGTTTAATGGAAAACGATAAAATCTGAATAATTGATTTAGGTGTCGCTAATCATGTATGTACTATCTTACAAGAAACAAGTTCCTGGAGACAGTTGACAGAAGGTGAAACAATCTTTAAGGTAGGGACTGGGGAGATTGTTTCAGCCAAAGTAGTGGGAGATATGAAGTTATTTATAGGAGATAAGTACATTTAATTGAAAAATGTAAATTATATTCCTTCTATGAAAAGGAATTTAATTTCTGTCTCTTGTTTGCCAGAAAAAAATTATAAAGTTTATTTCAAAAATGGTGAAGTGTTCATCAAATGGGAAATAAACAGATTTGCTCTACAAAATTAGAAAATAACTTGTACATGTTAAAACCAACTGAGGTCAAAGTTGTTTTGAACATAGAGATGTTTAAAACTGCTGGGACTCATAAGAAAAAGGAAGATTTCTCCAAATAAGGAGTGGGGGTGTCCTATGAAAGGAGTTTGCATATGATCAGGACCAAGAAATAAGTCACTCTTACTTTATAATGTTGTTTATGAAGGATCTCATATCGTAGAGTTCCATGAGCGCGTTTGGATCGTTCCGATCTCACCGTGACCAAAATACATATTATACATTCAATACATACAGTTATGTAAACAAAACTTAATTAATGACATGCTATGAACAACAAAAACACAAGGGAAATAGTGTCATACCAGTTGAAGATGTTCTTCTCACTTCAGTAGTCCAAGTAGCAGAACCCTCTTAGCGATCTACCAACACCCAGCGGAAGCGTCGACTGCAGCAGCACGAACAACTGTGAACTCACGACCGCAACGGGGACGACACCACCACTAAAGAGCCCCGGGTATTCTCGGAGTGAAAACCCAAAGGGTGGGCTATGGTGAATTTGGTAGAGGAAGGAGGAACATGAATCGTGTAGGCGATAAGCAAGTGGGAGGGAAGAAAACGCTATCGCATAGCAGACTTCTTATCGTTAGAATGAGCTACACGACCGTGTAGTATTTACTGAACGATCGTTTAAAAAAAGGTACACAATCGTTTAGTAAAATCGGCACACTATACGATAGTTTAGAGAAGGTATCCGATCGTGTAGGAAACAGTGTGCAATCGTTTAGGCGCGCGAAGGGTGATCATTTAGGCGGAGATTGTTATCGTATAGATCATGTTACCTATGGTCATCCTAGTGAAGTGAAGTCACTGTCATGAACGGTGTTATATAACGAGACGTTAACACTTCTTGGTCAGGTCTTATACAAACTCTTGTATAGGACGCCCCCGCTCGCATGTCTCCAATAGGAATGATCAGGATCAAACCATTTGTGACAAATCACAACACTTGTGACCATTCCACAAAGCGAGCCGCATCCGTAGCGTTACCAAAATAAGGTTTTCCTCCTATATCCATATACTACAGACCATTTTGGTTATCACTCAAGACATTATCCACTTGTATGTCACCACATATATGCTTGAGTCATATACAGATAACCAGGGATTTTATATTTATTGGTTTATGGTAAAGCAAATAAAACAAGTAACTGAGCAAAAAAACAAGATGTGGAGTAAATATCATATATTAACAACACAAGCATTCGTACTAACTGTTTATAAACTACAGGACACAAGAGTGTAGGGCATCAATCCCAACAATCTCCCACTTTTCTTAAAGCGAAGTGGGGTGTACAAAAAACATAGTACAAAAAACATAAAAGCCCAGTACAAGAAAATATCCCACTTTCCCTAGTCCAGCCGCGGACGATCCTGTAGACCCATGCTTCGTAGGTGACCCTTAAACACTGTAGCCGTGAAAGCCTTCATAAACAGGTCAGCAACATTAAAATGGCTTGGGTTAGACTGATTTGTCTCATCTCCTCAACCCCTTGAGGTGTCTTAGGACACATGTACTTAGACAAAGTGACTCCATGCCTAAACGGTAGTTGGCCCCTCCTGGAGTCTTGCATCGAGTACTTAAGCAATATTTTGTCAATGTATGATGCCTGAGACAATGCTAGCACTTTGTTCTTACGATCCCAAAAGATCTGTATACCTAGAAACTAAGCCTCTCCCAAATCTTTCATTTGGAATTGGGTTGCTAGCCAGTTCTTAAAGTTAGTAGACCTACATCATTCTCAATGAGTAGGATATCATCTATGTACAACACTAAGAAGACTACTGAAGCGTTGATGATCTTCTTGTAGACACAAGATTCATCAACGTTGTCATCTCGGTTAACATCCTCCATTGCCTTCTTATAAAACAATGGATCCTCAACGTCGCCATCTGCTACCATAGCAAGGATTTCCGTGAAACCAGATAGCGAACGGGTGGGTTCGCAATCCTCCCACTACGTCGAGGTTCCCTCAACTCTTGAGGTGGAACCGACCTACTGGATGAACTCCCATCAACAACTCTTGTTGATGTAGCAGGCTCTTCAACAACTCTTGTTTATACACATCTAGATGTGTATAAGAGACAGCCCAGATAGCGAACGGGTGGGTTTACAACCCTCCCACTACGTCGAGGTTCCCTCAACTCTTGAGGTGGAACCGACATACTGGATGAACTCCCATCAATAACTCTTGCTGATGTAGCAGGCTCTTCAACAACTCTTGTTGAAGTTTTATAGTTTCATTGGAAAGCTCACGCAACACGATTTTGTTTCGTGGACTGTGGTCCCTTATATGATTCATCTCTAGGAAAGTAGCATTTGTTGAACCAAACACCATATTTTCCGTCAAATCATAAAAATAACACCCCCCTCCCCCCCGTGTACCTTTGAGGTAGCCGACAAAGAGGCATAACCTCGACCGTGGTTCCAACTGCTTGGGATTAGCCTCAAGCATATGTGCAGGGCAACTTCAAATGTGGAAATGATGTAAACTAGCTTTACGCCCGTTCCACAACTCCATAAGTGTTCTTGCAACACTCTTGAAGGGAACAAAATTGAGTATATATACCGCAGTCTCCACTGCAAAACCCCAAAACGAGTCCAGTAAGGAAGCGTAACTCATCATCGAGCGAACCATGTCTAACAAGGTCCTATTTCTCCTCTCCGCTACACCATTCTGTGGAGGTGTACTTGATACTGAGAATTGGAAAACAATTCCATGTTCTATCAAATAGTTCTAGAATGCCGAATCCAAAAACTCTCCACCTCGATCCGATCAAAGTGTTTTAATCCATCTATCCAATGCGTTTTCAACTTCAACCTTGAACTCTTTGAATTTTTCAAAGGATTCAAACTTCCATTGCATAAGATAAACATACCCGTACCTGAAGTAATCATCAGTAAAACTGATAAAATACTCATAGCCACCTTGGGTTCGCACATTCATAGGACCACAAAGGTCAGAATGTACTAACTCAAGAGGCTTCTTGGCTCTATAACCTTTTCCAGTAAACGGTCATTTAGTCATCTTACCCTCAAGGCAAGATTCGCACACAGGTAAAGAATTTTCTTCTAACTTACCTAGAAGTCCATTCTTCACCAATCTCTCAATCCTATTGAGATTGATGTGCTCTAAATGAAGATGCCAAAGTTGGCCATTTTCTTTTGGAGAAATTCATCGATGTTTTGATTGAGTTACGGTAGTTCTGAACATTTTAGTATTATGGAGGGAATTAATGGCTAACGGCCTTAGCATATGAAATTCGATTCCAGATTTGCTGTGCAGATAAAAACATCATCTTTATGAATAAACGCTTTATTCACATTAAAAGAGATAGTATATTTACATTGCAATAAACATTTTATAGAAATGAGGTTCCTCTTTAGTTCAGGAACAATATATACATAATTTAAAACAAGAAACCTATTTTGTAAAGCTAACTGGAGTCCTTTCACTGCTACAGCTGAGACGACGTGCTCAGTGCCTACTCGCATCGTTATCTTACCAACCTCCAGCTATCGCCAAGATCTAATCTCCTGAAAAGAAGAACAAACATGATTAGTGGCGCCTGAATTAATTATCCAGGCAGAATAATCATTCTCCACTAAACAAGTTTCAAGCACAAGTAAATTACATTTACCTTTATCCATCTTGGCCTTAGCCTTGGCTGCTTTCTTCTCTTTCAGATACCGAGGACAATTCCTCTTCCAGTGTCCATCTTGGTTGAAATGGAAACATTTTCCCTTAGTAACTTGTGGACGCCTACATGGGGCGACAGGTGGTGGGTTAGCAAGTGCCTTCCCTTTTCCTTTACCACCTTTCTTCTTCTTCCTCTTTGCAGAGTCAGAAGCAGAAGGTGCAGACTTTGTTCCTGAGGTCGAACCTTTATGGAACATCCTAGAGGATGAAGCAACATTTGCTTCACCCTTCTACCTCTCCTTACCTTGCAGTAAAGATTGGTATGTCTCCAACTCGTTGATGAGAGTTGTAAGGTTATATTTCACTTTGTTAAGAACCACATTGCTAACAAAGTGCAGGAAACTTTTCAGCAAAGAATGCAAGATTATGCTAACCTGGTTGCCCTCGTCGATGGTCGACCCATTCAACTCCACCACATTGAAGTGGACCATCATGTTTAGCACATGTTCACAAACAGAGGTGCCTTCTTCCATTTTGGAGTTGAATATGTATTTAAGAGCCTCATGAATAATCTGTTCAGACGGTCCAAACATCCCCCGCAGGGACTCCATGATCTCATGCGCTGAGGCCATAGGCTCATGTTCCTTGGCCAAGACTTCAGAAAGACTTGCCAAGATGTAAGCTCAGGCCTTCTCATTCGCCCTTGTCCATCACTCATATGCCTCCCGAATATTTCGAGCAACATTCGGAGCTGGAATAGGAGGACAAGCTTCCGTGAGAGCGAACATGAGATCCTCGATGATCAAGATTATCGTGATTATGTGTTTCCATGTTGCGAAATTATCGCCAGTAAGTTTTTTGGTGCTTAACAAAGCCAACGTGGTTGTTTCCATTTTAAAAATGTTGCTGAAAATACGAATAAAACTTTATTAGATTTTTCTAAACCAATTTTAAACCAATCAGTTTTACAAAACAGTTTCAAGTACCCTAAGTTATAGACTTCTATTTTGCAATGATACCCAGTGAGGAAGGACAAATGCCATCGGTGGGGTGATCAGTTGCCCCTTCGCTGGGATGAGACATTCTCAACTATTAGGCAAAACCAACTCTTGGAACTGAACCTAACAGCCACCATTTTTCGGTCCAGAATCGTTAACCTTTAACTATTCCACGTAAATGTAACCCCTCGCTTTCGGTGCCAGAGTCCCGTCCTAATGAGCCAACCATAAGGAAGAAGCAGATTAGGACAAGAGACTAAGTTACCTTATCATCTTATAGGAGATCAAATAAAGAAACGCACAAAACTTCCATCCTTTAGAGGGACACTCCCAGGGTGCCTCGAGGCGATGCACAGTAACGTTATTCAACCTCACGAGGAAGACCGAGGGATATGTTGTCGCACTTCCTGCTCCCATTTACTATGAACACTCTCTCCATCCACCTTGATATTGACCTACCCAAACACCATCCGTTGGAAGGACATGCCAAAGGTGCCGCGAGGTCGAGGATAGATCTCACGGTATGGACTATTTAGGAGAAACGTGAAAGGTTTTAAGTGAAGCATCTTATGCCCCAAGTACCTCCCACTGAATGTTCTACCTAGGGGTTCATTAACCTAGACAATCTGGCTATTGATTTTAGTCTAATTCGTCTTTTTAAACTCTGCTCATAAACAACGTTTGTCTATGAAATATGAATAAGTTTAAGTAGTCACATTTAAACACTTTAATGGATTGTCCTTAACTTGCATGCATGCATTAAATCTATCTAATTCACCTTTCCAGGTAAGTTTCCAGATAGGGGTGTTCCGTTTCCGTCAACTTAAATACCTCAGCCTAGACAGAACCCGCCTTAGACAAAAGGTCCCTTATAGACAGATTTGCTACACTTTAACCTTTTATTAGTCAATTTAATCCTATTAAACTGATTAAAAGATTAAAGCCTTAGGGTTGCTAATCGTATTAGAACCGTGATCTTAGGTCTATGTGATCCAAGTTTTAAACACTTTAAAACCATGAATTAAACCTAAGTGAGCATGCATGTCTTTCTCATTTCTTTTAGTTCTAATTTCTCTTTAACTTTTAAAAAGAAACAAATAAAACCATTGCGCACAACGAGGCATTTATAAAGTAATTTATGTGTCATACTTCATGCAATATCCGGTCATTACTATATATAACTTTTATATAACGCGTAACAACCAAGCAAACATGCTATCATTCACCATTATACTATAACAATTATAATATAAAGATGATGCATGTCAATGCTTTTTATGCATGCATAAATATAACTCTTATATTATATGATGCATGAGTATGCTCTTATATAATTAAACCATGCTTCTCTAAATTATAACAATTACAATAAATATATGATGCATGACCATTACATAACCTAAGGTGGGATTTACTATATGTGCATACCATATGACATATAATAACATACATCGCATGTATTAAATAAAGGATTAATGGACCAAGATGAGCCTTTACAAAAATTGGAATGAAATAACCCTATCTATTACATTTTTCATCGAGCAAACCAGTTCACAGGTGAACCAGGTCTTGAACCGCCAGGAGGTCTTCATCATGTAGCAAACTCCGCAGGTAGACGATCGTTCAACGTGCACTAGACGATAGAAGCATAAGTAAACGATCGCATAGACGACGACGAGGCTGCGAAGCATGATCTTCTATGCGATCGTGTAGCGCGACGACAAGTAAACGATTTACCGTGTATTACTAAGCGATCGTTTAATCAGTTACTAACAATGAAGCTTGTTGACCTAAACGATCGTCTAGCGTGCACACTTTAAACGATACGCGAGCATCTCATCGTCTACACGATGCGTGCAATCAGGTAAACGATTTACCTTCTGGTGCTAAGCGATCGTTTAGTCAGTTACTAAGCGATGAAGCCTGCTGACCTAAACGATCGTCTAGCGTGCATGCGTTAAACGATACTCGGCGTTAGCGTACCCGATCGTCAACATGATATGATCGATAACTTGATCGCATACCCCATCGTTTAACTGATGCGTTCATCAGCGATCGCGTGTCTCCTTCATCTTTACGATGCGATCAACAGTGATCGCGTAGAACATCTTCTGCACGATGCGATCAACCGTAGATGGCCTCCTTCCTCGAAGAACGCCAACCCCTGTCTCTTATACACATCTAGATGTGTATAAGAGACAGCTCTTATACAACGCTCGCATAGTCCTTCATCTTCACGATGCGATCAACAGTGATCGCGTAGAACATCTTCTGCACGATGCGATCAACCCTAGATCGCCTCCTTCCTCGAAGAACTGCAACGCTTGCCCAGATCGCGTACCACTCTTATGCAACGCTTGCATAGATCTGCTTCTTCGACGAACGACTCAAACTTAAACTTCAAACAAACTTTGAATACAAACTCGATAACGATTATTAATGCCCAAAAATGCAGGGGCCTTTACAAATAATCGCAAATGTAAAAGGATCTAAATCAAACTGATGCAAATATCCCACAAACATCCACTAATCCGCATATCCACAGCAAAATTTAACTATTAAACCAGTGTAGAAATGCACCCACCATGAATGTAAATCTCATTTCGTTGCAACAGATGAAATCAATTGGTATCAGAACCTGGCTCTGATACCAATTGAAGGATCTCTGTCGTAGAGTTCCATGAGCGTGTTCGGATCGCTTTAATCTCACCGTGACCGAAATACATATTATACATTTAATACAAATAGTTATGCAAACAAAACTTAATTAAGGACATTCTATGAACAACAAAAACACAAGGGAAAGAGTGTTATATCAGTTGAAGACGTTCTTCTCACTTCGGCACTCCAAGCAGTGGAACCCTCCAAGCGATCTACCAATGTCCAGCGGAAGCGTCGACTGTAGTAGCACGAACAATTGCGAACTCACGATCGCAACGGGGACAACACCACCACTAAAGAGCCCCGGGTATTCTCGGAGTGAAAACTCAAATGGTGGTCTTTAGTGAATTTGGTAGAGGAAGGAGGAATACGAATCTTGTAGGTGATAAGCAAGTAGGAGGGAAGAAAACGCTATCGGATAGTAGACTGCTTATCGTTTAGAAGGAGCTACACGATCTTGTAGTATTTACTGAACGATCGTTTAGGAAAAGGTACACGATCGTTTAGTAAAACCGGCACACTATACAATCGTTTAGAGAAGCTATCTGATCGTGTAGGAAACAGTGTGCGATCGTTTAGGCACGCGAAAGGCAATCGTTTAGGCTCTCAATTTTCTTAAGCGATCGTTTACAATTCTCCAACGCGCGCTCTCTCTTTTTCTTTGGGCGATTGAACGACGGGTGAATTCAAAATGAAAATATTTTTCATTTTAACTCATCGGTTACAATAACCAATGTTGCGCACTATCCCACGTCCGAACGTGAATTTTGGCTTAATTATCATATAATTAACCAATTAATAAATAAATAAATATAAACATATTATATTTTTAACCTTTGGTTTGATATCACATATCTACTATAGTATTTTCTCCTCTACTTGATAATCATATTTATATCTAATTTCCTCCAAAATAATGTATCTCATACATTTAGCCAAATACATCATATATAATTAACTAGTCCAATTATATCATATATAATCAAACTTCCTCTTGTCAATTTGAACATTTCAAATTAACCCAAACACTGGTTTTCGACTTTATCCAAACTACCCAGGGGACCTAATGAACCTGTGGCTCAAAACTCCAACGGTTCGTGAATAGCTGACTAAACTCTTTAGCCACGAATCCACCATCCGTTAACTGTTAGGCATTCCACTAAAGACCAACAGCTGAACTCTTCTTACCACATATATATTTTTATGTCCATCAGATATAACCAATCATGAGTACGATGACCCTTCACAGATGCTCGTAAGTACAGTTGGGCCAAATTACCGTTTTGCCCCTGTAGTTACATCTCACCCCTTTAGTACCATTAATTCCTCTAATGAATAATACAACATAGTCTTACTATATGTGAACACCCCTTCTCTACACCCCTCGGGCCAAGAGAAGGTGTGTGGTGCCACATCGTTCAAGCCCTGGAATCAGCCTTTAAAGGAAGGCTATCTATCTACTTATCCTTGCCTCGGGGAAGGAGTGAATTCCATCTTGTGTAGCTGAGTTCCTAGCTCTTAAATCAGACGAATCCCCAAAATGGTAGGTTTGAATCGGCGACCTGGCCACTCGCACCCATACAAATCAAAGAACCGCCCTCATTGGTAGGAGTTCCCAACTCACTCAGGATTGAGGTCATGTTATCTATGGTCATCCTAGTGAAGTGAAGTCTCTGTCATGAACGGTGTTATATAACGAGACGTTAACACTTCGTGGTCAGGTCTTATACAAACTCTTTATATTGGACGCCCCCGCTCGCATGTCCCCAACACGAATGATCAGGAACAGACCATCTGTGAAAAGTCACAACACTTGTAATCATTCCACAAAGTGGGCCGCATTCGTAGCGTTACCAAGATAAGGTTTCCCTCCTATATCCATATACTACAGACCATTTTGGTTATCACTCCAGAATGATCCACTTGTATGTCACCACATACATGCTTAAGTCACATACAGATAACTAGAGATTTTATGTTTATTGGTTTGTGGTAAAGCAAATAAAACAAGTAACTGAGCAAAAAAACAAGATGTGAAGTAAATATCATATATTAACAACATAAGCATTCGTACAAACTGTTTACAAACTACAGAACACGAGACTTTAGCACATCAACCCCAACAATCTCCCACTTGTCCAAAAGCGAAGTGGGGTGTACAAAAAAACTTAGTACAAAACAGTAAACTAGGGCATAAAAGCCTAGTACAAGAAAATCTCCCATTTGTCCTAGTCTAGCCGCGGGCGATCCTGTAGACCCATACTCCGTAGGTGACCCTCAAACACTGTAGCCGTGAGAGCCTTCGTAAACGAGTCACCAACTTAGTTACTTTCTTTGCATCTATAGATGCATCTGGTAAATATTTGCTATATTTTGCAAATGAACTATTTTCTAAACTTCAAGTTCACATTGATCTGTACGGAGATATAAATAAGACAATAACGATGCATTTCATGTAATTTCTTTTTTCAACTTCTTAATTCCTCCCTAAAATGATGATCAAAATCATGTAATAAATACACCAACCATCAAGGGTTCAAAATATTTAATAATTGATGGGGAATCATATCCAACATATATTCCTAACCTCCTTTGAGAACCCATCTTCATACGTTGTGGTAGAGCAATTGGAACATATACTGCACATCTAAAAATTCTCAGATGTTAAATATTTGGCTTATGACCATAAGCTAATTGTATTGGCAAGTACTTATGATAAGCTACTGGCTTTATGTACAACTGACGTAGCATGCAAAATATCATGACCCCATATAGATGTAGGAAGTTTGGCTCTCATAAGCAATAATTTAGAAATTAATTGCAAATATTTTATAAATGATTTTGCTAAACCATTTTGTGTATGAACATGAGCTACAGGATATTCAACACTTATTCCAATTGACATACAATAATTATCAAAAGCTTAAGATGTAAATTCATTAAAATTATCAAGACATATGGTCTTAATTGTATGATAAGAAAATTGTGCTCATAACTTAATTATTTGAGTAAATAATCTTGCAATTGCAAAATTTTGACTTGATAATAGGCACACGTATGACCATCTATTGGATGCATCTATGAATACCATAAAATATTTAAATGGTCTACTTGGTGGGTTAATAGGCCCACATATATTACCTAAATTTGTTCAAAAAATGCAGGTGATTTAGTTCCCACTTTAGTTAGTAGACAATAATTAATTTTCCTTGAAAGCAAGCATCACATGATAATTCATTAGATTGAAGAATCTTAAGAATCTCTTGGCTCTTAAATAGATGTCCATGTGAATTCTCAATAATTCTTCTCATCATTATAGACCCTGGATGATCTAGTCGGTCATGCCAAATTATAAATATGTCTGGATTCATGAATTTCAGGTTCATTATTGCATATGTTTCGATTACTCATATATGAGTATAATATAATCCAAAAGAGTATAATATCTTCTTTAATTGTTTCCCCAAGGTTCATTGCATCTAGGTATATTTCGAGCGACAAATTGTATTTTTGTAAGACTTGTCATGGTGACATTATCACAAAACATTGTATTTATATTAGAAATTTAAAACATAAAAAATAACATTTAATTTATTAATTGTAGTGAAGAGAGGAAAACGATATACCTTTAGGGCCTACTTTTAGTGGGAGAAATGATATGAGCTCGTGTTAATAACGTGTTGTAAAATTGAGGAGCACAACGGGAACCCTAATATGGAGAAAATATAATATAATAATAAATAAAGTATCAAAATATAATAAATTATGGAAATAGAAAATATGGAAATTTGAAGTGGATTTTCTCACCAATGTGCTTGTGTCTACAAAATCCACAAATGACCACTTATTTATAGGGATTTTGGCAAGTAAGATGTGACACACTTGGACACTAAGCCGTTGTTGTATGACACATGGTGGTAATAGAAAAATGACACTTATATTTGGACACTAAGTATGGACATCTAATTTGCACACATTTTATGATATTTCTAATAATAACAAATTAGTTATCCAAAAATACTTGATTATTTACTACATGCACAAAAGCTCGTTATCATCTTAAATCGATTCTACAAAATTAACTGTTATTTTTATTATTTGCTACCAATTATATTAAAATTTTAAATTACAAGTTTAATCATTAAATATTTAAATTCATGTCTCTTATTGGTTTATTTAAAAAAATAATAAAGAAATTAAAAAGTAAACATGAACATAATTCAATTGACATAAAGTTTGTATTGTAAAATTTGAGGTAAAAAAATTCAATTCTCCTTAAGAAAAATATTTACATTACATTATGGGTAGCATCAATCTTTTGTATCCTACTAGTTCAACTGCAATTTTTCATGTGACAAACTCTTTGTCATTTTTTTATGTTAATAAATATTTTTTATTTTTTATTTTTTTAGTGTGTGTATGGTTGGAGTGCGGAGCAAAATAATGAATGCAACTCAAAATGCAATCAAATATTAGTTAGGGTTTATTTATGTGTTTTGATAAGTTTCTGACATATTGAAAATTTTTAAAAAGTTGATTGGTCTATTTAGAAACTGAAAATGAATATGATGTATATAAATACCTAAACTTTCAATTTCTTATTAATACTTTTTTAAATGTTAGACTTTTAGAGAAAAAAAACAAAGTATTGATCAACAGTCATTAGCACAACATTGAATGTTCATTGACTTAGTAAACAATTTTTTTAAATTAAAAGCTATTAAAAATAAAATAGTTATCCATAGTTGTTAAACATTTTTTAATGAGACCATAACAAGCATAGCTCAACTACCATATAATATATGGTAGCGACCAAAAGATTTGTGGTTCAAATTCTCACATTTTTTGGATAAAAAAATATTTTTAATGTGTTTAATTTAATCTTTTAAAATGTTAAATTACTATTTTCGTCTAGATACTTTGAAATTTAATTAATTTTAGTCCTTATACTTCCAATGGTCTAATGTTAGTTTTTATACTTTCAATAAATCTTAAATTTATTTTTCACTATTAATTTATTGTTGACTTTTTTTATATATATAAATCTTTTTTGTTATCTTTTAGCAATTTTAATATAAAATTTAAAAGCATACTCACATATTATATTTCCTTGAATGAAAATTATTATTATTATTAAACTTAATTTTGGTCGAATTAATATCGAACGATTAAATTTAAGATTTATTAAAAATATAATAATATAATGATTAAAATTGAACAAATTTCAAAGTATAAGACTATATTTTTTTTTTTTTTTAACAAAATATTCCATATTTATTGTCGCTCTCATTTTGCTGTTGCTTTCATCACAACTTACAACCTAAAAACCTAAAGATTAATGTCGTTTGAATGTGTTTCATATGTTCAAGAAATAAAATTTATTTAAAGACAATTACAACAATTTTCTTTTAAAAGAAAAATAGTATAATATTATTTGAATCGTACATAAAATTATACAATTAATAAAGCAGAGAGTGTATAAAAAATGTTTTTTTTCATATATTATTATTCAAATTATGTCAATGTGGAAATTTGATATGACTTGTTGAGATTAACACGTGGCTTCAATGGTCTATGGACACGTCAGCTCACGCGCAAGATTCAGAAGCGGGCAAAAATCGCCGATAATGGGTTTCTGTCTGACACGTGGAAGTTTAGGCTAGAAAAGGATTATATGGGGCCCAGAGAGAATTTTTGTGTCCTTGTGCCACGTGTAATGACGGGATTGAATTGAATGACGTTTTGACTCGTGACTTTGACTGTTCATTTAAGACCTGTCTTTCAACCTCTTCCACGCGCTTCTAGAAATTGAAGTTACACGTGCTGCGCGTCTACTTACGTGGACCCTGCTAAATTTTGGTAATTTGTTGATAAGAATTTCGTTTTTAATTTTTAATTTTTGGAATTTATATTTATATTTAATTTTTCTCCCAACTTAAAAAAATATTTTAATTTATAGTTAAATCCTAAAAATTAGGAGGAAAAAACAAGTAAAATTTATATAATAAAAGATAAAAACTTATAAATAAAAATAGTATTTATAGATTTAATTTTAAAAAATAAGAAAAGAAGCTAACTAATAATCATATAGAGTCTTACATTTTTTTTTCTTGTTTTCGAGTTTTCAAGAATAGGGTAAAATTTGAAAAAAAAAAAAAAAAGTTAGAGTACTACCACTAACCACAAAACATATAACTTCCTCTATTCAACATTTGAGATGCTATTTAATGATATGTTATTTTATTTTATGAATTCTAAAATGTTACTTTTTGGAATTAAAAAATAAAAGCAAGCATGACAAATTATTTATACTAAAATTTCCCAAAACTTAAATGCATTTGGCTTTTGAAGCATAACCATGTGGTCCAATTTTATGATGCCATGTGTCAAGTCTTAATTGTTTTCTTAATCGTTTTTCTTTTCTCTTTTTTCAGTTATTTTTATATACTTTGTCGTTTAAGAAATAATATTTTATATGTCTATATTCTTAATAACATATTTTTTCTATCTTTAATTGTATTGTATAGATGAGAACAAAACTAAAATAAATACTATAAATTTTAAAATAAAGGGATATTGTTAAAGAGAAAAAGTAAGAAGAATAGAAGAAAACGTTATTCTTTAAATGAACCATAAGAACAACTAAAAATAAAATAAAATAAAATAAAATAAAGAGAGAGAAAAAAAAGGAAAAAGGGAAATTTTCTATTCAACTATTTCAGTCGAGTATTCTTTCATTCTAACTTAAAGAGTTGGTGAAAAGAAGAATATTATTCCTTAAATTAAAAAGTAAAAAAAAAAAATTAAAAAGGAAAAAAAACAAAACAGGAAAAATGAAGGGGAAAAGGTAGAAAGAAACCATAACAACGAAGTGAGCTTGACAGTGGCACCATATAGTTGGGCCACGTGGCTAAGATGCAAAACTTGGGTGAAAAAATTCCACCTACAACCTAAGTTTTATAGAAATAGAATGGATAACATTTTTAGGACTAATTATTAAGTATATAGCAATATTTTTAAAGAATTGTAAATAAAGTAAAATCTGTTGTGATAGACAAACTCCTATTACTGATAGACTCAATCGGACTCATAATCTATTTGGATGTTCGTGAGTTATATTGAGTTGAAACATTTTTTAGATCTGACCTAATTGTTCGGCTGTAAGTTCAAAAATCCAAATAACTCTGATTAAATAATTAATAAGCCCAACCCAACCCTGAAACATTTGAGTTAGGTTGGTTCGGATTACTTAGATTATTTATTTATTTTTTGTTCTAAAAATAAGTAAAATGATAGTATGTACACATTTTATTTAATAATTTCATATATTGAATTAATATTAACAATTTAATTTTAATTTATATTATGAATTTTCTCTTTTCAAAATGTTAAAACATTATTTTTAGGAGTTGATTAGAAGAAACTATCCAAAAATATGAAATTAAATAAAAATAAAATAAATATGTGCATATATAATTGTATCAAAAGTAAAAAAAAAAAAAAAAAAAAAAAGCCTATTTTAAAAAATTAAACACATTTGGGTTCGGGTTATTTTAGGAAACTCATAAACCAATTCAATCCATAAATTTTTCATTTATTTGAACCCAACCTAAATTGTACGGGTTTGGTTAGGTTGATCAAATTTTTTGAACATCTCTAAATTAAAATCAAGAACATTTAAATTTACTAGTGAAACTATGTGCATTGCAAGTGTTTCATAACGTTGAAAGTGAATAAGTTGAAAAAACTATTCAATCTAAATTATAAGAAAAAAAATTTAAAAGATAACATACCTTAAAAAATATTTATTGCGAAGTAGATATTAATTAGAGATATAATGTGACTTTTAAAAACAACTCTCTCTATTTAAGGTGGAGCAGATTTTAGTTAGAGAAATTGTGATTTTTTTTTTTAATAAAATTCTTTTAAAAAATTAGATATTAACTAGAGATAAAATGTGATTTTATTTTTTAAAATTCCCTTTATTTGAGGTGAGATATATATCAGTTAGAGATAAAATGAGAATTAAAAGAATATATATTTTCCCCTTATTTAAGATATTAATTAGAGATAAAATGTGATTTTTTTGAAAAAAAAATTGTTTATTTAACTTAAAGTAGATATTTGTTAGAGATAAAATGTTATATTTTTTCCTATTTTCATTTGGATGATTTGATTATCTTGTTAATTTCAAACTTTGATTTAAATCAAGATTTTTTTTAATTATGATAATTCTCTATTTTTTTTTAAAAAAAAATTATTGGATAATTTGATTATCCTCATACTTTTAAATTGTAAATTAAAATAAAATATTTTCTTGGTAATAATTATCTCTCGAATACTTTATTTTTTATTTTTTTTATTTTGATGATTTGAACATCTTGTTAATTCTAGACTTTTATTTAAATCAAGATTTAAAAAATATATATTGTGATAATTTTTTATTTAATAAAAACTATTTTTTTATTGGATTACTTGATAAGGTCTCCTAATTCTAAACTTTAAACTGAACCAAAATATTTTTCTATTTCGTATTTATTTTGGATAAGATGATTTGATTATTCTCTCAATTTTAAATTTCAATTTTAAGCAAAGTATTATTGCTTTTTGTGTTATAATCTTATCAATATTATTTTTTAATTGATTTGGATGATATAATTATTTGTTTAATTAATAACTTTAATTAAAATAAATTATTATTATTATTATTATTATTTTATCAAATTTTACGATGATTCTTTCCTAGTTGAAAAAAATTATTTAATTATCCTCTTAATTTCATTTTTTTTTCAAATTTTAGTTTCAACAAAATTATAATTTTTCTATGCAAATAGAAACCCTAAAATTTAATTTTTAATTCAAATTTTTTATGAGCATGTGTGTATTTACAACGAATTTGAAAAGAGAAGAAAAAATAACTAAAACTTACTATAAACCCCTAAACTCATTGCGTGCATTTACAAAAATTAAAACGTGGAAAAAATACAAAAACATTAAAACATTCACTCTCTTCTCGGTCACTTTGTCGGTGCCTAAATTGCTTGAACTTTGAACATTTTCTTGAACCTAGAAAGTAAAATCTTTTTATCAACTTTCTTCAATATGTGAGGATTAGGGGAATCTGCTTTGTGTATAGAAAAAGCTATAGATCATATAAAAAAAGTTACATTCAATCGCTCATTGTATTTTTACAAAATTGAAAAGTGAAAATTTGAAAAAGATGGCATATGTTATTAAAGAGAGAGAGGTGATATCTTAATAGGAAAATTAAACTTTTTAAAGAAGGAAAAGAAATATTAGGAGAGATGTTGCTATTAACAAAATTTTAAAAAAATACCAACTACAAAATTTCGAAAAAAAAAAAAAAAACTAATAAGTTAGAGAGGGCCCATTGACAATTTTTTAAAAAAAGAAAGAAAAGAAAAGGGAGAGGAAATAAGGGTTGAAATTGGTTATTTGTAGAGACAATTTAGATTTCAGATGATAACTTGATTTTATTTTTTTTCTAAAAAATTATTTATTTAGTATGAAGTAGAGATTATTAATGATAAAATGTGATTAGAAAAACGTAAATAAAAATTTAGTGTGAAATATGATTTTTTTTTTACTTTTATTTAACTTTAGATATTAAAGATAAAATGTGATTTAAAAAAAATTTGTGAATAAGAGATTAGAGGTTAAAATATGATTTTCTAAATTTAAATGACCATCAACTAATTGAAAAAAAAGAGAAATCAAATGCTTCTCTATCCCCCATTTAGATAGCATAGTAAATAAAAACATCACTTCATTTTATCTCTTTAAATCAAAATATTTTACTTCATTTTATTTTGTTAGTTATTTTTAAACTTTATGACTAATATTTAAAAAAAAAATAATATTCATTCAACCATTTATATTTTACTCTATGAAATAATTATGTTTATCTCTTTTATTACGGGTTAGATACTTACCATTTAAATTTAACTAAAATATATTTATTTTAAAATTTTACGTTCTAAATATGTCCTGTCTACTAATTTTTTAAATAATTTAAATATTATTCATCCACCACAAAGCGCGTGCACTACACTCTCAATTATTGTGGCCACGGCATTGTTTTCTCAGGAAAAACATATTTGCATCCTCCAATTCGAAAAAGATTCGGTTTTTTTTTTAATACTTTATATTATAATATTCTTAACTAGAGTCCTAAAAATTAAAAATTAAAAATAAACAAAATAAACAAAAAAAATACCAAATCAGGGTTCGGCCGTTTCCAACAATTCGCGTTAACAATCCCAAACCTCCACCACATCACATTCATCATCCAACTTGGCTTCCTTCCGCCGCTGCTTTTAAATTCAACTTCCCTTCACTATCGAAATTTGCGCTTTCCAATTCTAAATTCCAATCCCAATTTTCTCTCTTCTTCAGATTCTTCTCTCCTGTAACAATCTTTCCGGATCTCCTTCCAATTGCCCTTCTCTCTTCTGGGTTCCTCCGCCACTGCATTCTTGGTGAGTCTCTTTTTCCCCTTTTGCCTTTTGTTTCTATTACACCTTAGTGATTTCTGTGGATTTTTCGATATGGGTCATGCTTGGATTTCAATTTGATTTCTTTGTTTGTTTGATTGTGTAATTTTTCTTCCGATTCTTTCTGAAATTTGAGGAAAACGGGGGAGTAGTTTGTGGGATCATTGACAACATGTGTAGATGGTTCAGGATGAATAATTTGATTTCTGGGTTTGTTCGATCGTGTAATTTTTCTTCCAATTCTTTCTGAAATTTGGTGAAAACGGGGGAAGAATTTGTGGGATCATTGAAAACACACACACACACACACACACACACACAGAGAGAGAGAGAGAGAGAGAGAGAGAGAGAGGTGTAGGTGGTTCAGGATGAATACCTCAGCATTTCTTTTCGATTATTTTATTGATTACGATTGAATTTTAGATGTTTCTTGTTTGAAAACAATTTTTAAAAATTTCTGAGGTCAACAAAAGGCGAAGTCAAAATGTTTTACCCTAAATTTATGCTTGGCAGTCTCGATTTGAATTCCATGTTTTGATGGTGGTTTTGAATTTTGGGATTGTTAAATGCAAGGGGTAAGATGGGTTTTCACGATGTGTTGTAGTGAAACCGAGGAGGCACCTGTTGGTTTTGCTTGTTCAATTCTTTTTTCCAGTAAATGGGCTGTGTTCCGTCTAAAGGAAGAAGGCAGTGCCCTGGATACGAGGATCCTGTTTTCCTTGCTTCACAAACGACCTGTAAGTTCTTTGTTTCTCTCAGCTTTTGCATTATATCCATTTTTGTTCTTGATAATTGTTGAGAATCTATAGCTTAGATTGTTTCTTCGTTGAATTCCAGTTTGATTGTATGTTTGATAAGTTTTATCTTCTTAGAATATGACGAGCAGGGGCAGAGCAAAGGGACCAATTGGCC
The DNA here is from genome assembly GCF_009727055.1 of Benincasa hispida. NCBI lineage: Eukaryota > Viridiplantae > Streptophyta > Magnoliopsida > Cucurbitales > Cucurbitaceae > Benincasa > Benincasa hispida. The sequence goes on along the minus strand of NC_052353.1, from coordinate 14,186,423 downwards.
CCCTTCGTTCTTCCTAGATTCGAAAAATTATGTATGAAAATGAAAGGTAGAATATACGATTTTGTCCTGCCATATTGTCATCGTATTCATAAGAACCCAAGAGGAGGGACTGAATCTTCTTTTTACATTACTATTTGAGTGTCTTGGTCTTTATGTTGTGATTTTTGAGCTGTTTTATATATTACAATCGACCGTTGAGTGGCTTATCTAAGAGTTACTTCTAAGTTGCATGACCTTGATTTGAGTATTATATTATTAACAAATGCAGTTTTGTTATAGATTCCTGTTCTTTAATCATATTTCTCTCACTTTCAAGACCTTAGTCTGACTTTCTGATTGTTGTGTGCCATGTTCTGATCTTCCAGTTAGTGTCAGTGAAGTTGAAGCTTTATTCGAGCTTTTTAAAAGCATCAGCAGCTCAGTGATAGATGATGGGCTAATAAACAAGGTATTTTATTCATCATACTCAATTGTCACTTTTTATCTTTCACCCATTTGAGGAATTGAAAGTTTTGCAAATAGTCTTGAGATATCTTCGAACACAATCCTTTGTATTTGGATGACCTCATATGTTCTTGGGACATTTATCTTCTGCATATGTTATGGTTAATTGTGATATAAAATGAACCTGAGTTATGCAAATCCATATTTCAAAATACAATTGTTAAGTGTTGACTAATGTTCTTACATGTGCAGGAAGAATTTGTGTTGGCTCTTTTCAAGAACAGGAAGAAAGAAAACCTCTTCGCAAGCCGGGTAAGCTATTTGAATGCTTGATTTGATAGTTTGAATAATAATAATAAGTAAAAGAAATACAACCTCTCTAGGGTGTACATATTAATATCTGAAGTATTGATCAACTCTAATTTTGATTGAATCAATCCAATTTATGAGCAGAACCAACTTATAGAAGCTTTCTTAGTCATTTATATGTTGTATCTATAACATTGTTTTATTTAATTCGATAGAGGTCACTGTAAGACTGAACAACCATGTTTGTGCTTGTAGATCTTTGATCTATTCGATGTAAAGCATAAAGGAGTTATTGATTTCGGCGACTTTGTACGAGCGCTCCATATATTCCATCCAAATACTTCTTTGGAAGATAAGATAAATTGTAAGTATAGAAAATATGGTCAAAGTTTAGGTTACCAGCATTTGTAAAACATTTCTACTCGATTAGTAGTTCTTGTACCTTAAAACTAAATATGTTGTTGACCTGATTTTCTTTTAAAAATCTTTTGCAGTTTCATTTAGGTTGTATGACTTAGATAATACGGGCTTTATTGAGCGACAAGAGGTATGCAGATAACTTCATTTCTTCTTTTCATTATTTATCCCTGCTGTGAAATCTTTACTCCCTTTTTCTTTGCTTGTGTTCACAGCGAGTAACTCAGATTGATTTAGATTTGTTTTAAAATCCAGTTCCTTTGCTCGAAACTTGAGGCTCTAATTCTTTGTCGATCCAGTTTATCTATTCAGATGATTTATTATGTAACCTGATAATGACAGGTTAAGCAAATGTTATTAGCACTTCTTGGTGAATCTGAAATGAAGTTGGCTGATGAGACCATCGAAGCGATCCTTGATAAGGTGAGTTGCGACCCTTCACTCTTCAAAATCAAACCATATTAGACTATCAGTCTCTTTATGTGATATTTTGGTCTAATACATGGTTTCCAGTACTAACAAATCAGCAGAATCATGAAAAACTTCTTTGTGTCTTCACAGACGTTTTTGGAAGCTGATACGAACCAAGATGGGAAGATCGACTTGTCAGAATGGCAATATTTTGTTTCCAAGAACCCGTCGTTATTAAGGATCATGACACTCCCTTATTTAAGGTAACTAGACTAGTCGCTTTTTTCCGTCAGACGGGGTTCGAGAAATTCTCATGACATGAGTTCATTTTGTTGAAAATGCAGGGATATAACCACAGCATTCCCAAGTTTTGTGTTTTATTCTGAGGTTGATGAGGCTGCTGCCTGAAAGTACATAGAATTGGAATTGTGATTAGCTAGATTAACTTGTAATGGCATATCGTATTTTTGTTATTCTTGGAAACCAAACAGTTTGAGGTGAAGAAGATGAAATAAGGAGGAAAAAAGGAAAAAAAAAAAAAAAAGTAGGATTTTAGATTTTATTTTTATTAGAATAATTTTTCATCAGAGCCTTTGGGAGAAGTCCCTGTGTTGGCATATAATAATGTGTGGCTCAGTTTTGTGTAAAACATCTTCATCTCTGTCATCTAACTTCTGCAGGTAACATTTCACATTAGAAAACAAGTTTTTTTCTTCTTCCCTAAATACCATTTCTGTTACCAGTCACCAAAAACCGAAAAATTAAGGTCCCATTTGATAATTATTTCATTTTTTATTTTTGTTTTTAAAAATTAAGTCTATTTCTTCGTTTCTTACGATGATTTACATATTTTATAAGTACAATGGCTAAATTCTTAAACAAACTTAAAAAACAAAAACAAATATTTAAAAATTACTTATTATTATTATTATTATTTTTAAAATTTTTGTTTGGTTTTTTAAATCATGGGCAAAAAGTAAATAGCAAAGGAAGAAATTTGGATATGGAAGTAATGTCCAAAATGGTTACTAAACAGGTCTAAAAAATCAAATTGAATCTAAAATATCACAATCTACAAGTGTCAAATCTACTCGTGTCAATGACACATATAATAGTCTATCGTGATCTATCATAGATAGATTGATATTTTGCTATTATTTATAAGTATTGTTAGTAGTTTTGTCATTTTAAATAATTTTTCTTGAAAAATGATAAAGTTGTATGCATGTTTATTTAGAAAAAAACAATAAAATTAACAAAAAGGACTAATTTCAATCTCCCAATTTTAATTTGAAAAAAAAAATAACAAAAAAGGCCAAATTCAAAATAAAAGTGGAAATGAAAAATGATAAATTGAAATAAAAAACAAAGGACCTGAACTCAAGATCCAAATTAAAATCGATCTTATCTTGTATTTGTTTTCATGGGTACATTGTAAAATATTTTAACAAAACAACAGAATTTAGATTCAGCTCTCGAAATTTAAAGTGATAAACTATATTAATAAGAGTCTATAAGTGATAGAGTCTATCACAATTAGATGGATAGATTTTGCTATATTTGTGATTCTTAAAAAATGTTGCTATACACTTAATTATTAGTCCTAAAAATACTATCTATTGTAATTACTTTTTTTTTTCTTTATATATATATATATATATATTTGTTTGATATATCGTATTTAAATGTCCCAAACCTAGAGATCTTAATATATTTCCATAATTTTTTTTTCATTATTAGATGAAATGCATACAGATGAAATTAATAGCAGTTTCAACTATAAAATACTCTGTATATTTATCAAAATCAACTTGTGTATTATTGTTATGTTAATACTTATAGTAGCATAGTATATATCAAGAATAATATTACAAATTTGGCCACGTTTACCAAATCATAATGAAAAATGGTGTAATCGTAATGAGATTCCATTGATACTTATCACAAATATAATTGGATTGTTTTTTTTATTACACTTATTTAGGATTATAAATATGTCACAATTACTCTTACCATTATCGTTTATGGTCAAACGATAACGGTAACAGTTAACAAATTCACAATTCTCATATTGTAACAGTAACAATACCGATAAAGGTGACGACAACGATAATGATATCTGCAAGTGAGCCTTATATAAATTGACGCAATTAGATTGGTCAGCAACCGCCCCTCAATTGTATTGTATTCTTCGGTTACAGACTTGGAAGTAGACCCCACACTTTATTACGATTACGAAAACATAGGTAAACAAAAACAAATGTAATCAGATAAGATCGACTTTTTATATTAATATTGATTTATTATGTTTCCCCTGAAATCAACGTGACTTATATTGAATGTATACATAACATTATATTGCATCTCTCTTTTGTCGTCTATTATTCACTAATGACGTATTATAAAAATGTTAGATTTTATTACATAACTACAATATATACGTGGTGTTCAAGTTGGGTTTCTGTATTATATGCATGAGAATATCATTGACGAGCCAAATAATATATGTTACGATGCATCGACACATGTTGTCAGATTAATTATGTTCAACAAATTTAGTAAGATGAATGTATATTGAGGTGTGGGAGTACTAGTATAGATTGAATGAATCGAATTCTTCAGCAGAAGCTCATGAATGCAAGTGCCAATGAAATTTGTTTTGAAAAACTTGAAAAATAGAGAAAATACATAGAACATGTATGTGATAAACATTAATTCTATAGTACGCTATTAGGGAAAAAGAAGAACTTACCCTTAACGACTTTCTTCTTGGAAATCCTCTCCATGTCACGAACACTTTGTACTGTGAAATTCTCCCTCGAACTCAAAACTACTTCCAAGAACACCGACAATAACAAACAATACATACCCACCAATCGAAAACCTTGCTATTCTCCGACGAGAATGGAAATGGTGGGATCTCACTTTTGGAATGAGAAAATTTTTACAGAGAACTTCTTTTCTGTAAATACTTTGAGAGAGAATTCTTTGATGTGTTAGAGAGAAAAATGAAGAGAGTTTCTTCATCAAATCTCTGTCCAAGTTTTCTTAATGTGAGAGTGTAAAAGAATTGGTTGGAGGAGGAGTTATAATTCCCTTCCACCAATACAAAGGATAACTCCCATTTAATATATATATTAAATTAATTAACAACTAATTAATTAATTAATTAACAACTAATTAATTAATTAATAAAATATCATATATTTAATTTCATTTGAATTATATTCAAATAATATCCTTTTCACATAATCTATAGTTTTAATATGAATCTCATTCATATTAATTTTAGCCGATAGTTTTATATAAATATTATTCATATAAATAATATTTGAATCTTATTCAAATATTTATTTTTCTCACATAATTTATAGTTTTAAAATGAATCTCATTCATATTAATTTTAACATATAGATTTAGTATGAATCTCATTCATATTAAATTTAACCTATAGTTATAATATGAATTTCATTCATATTATTTAATATTTGAATCTTATTCAAATAGATTATTCTCTCATATAATAAAATATAATTTTGAATCTCATTCAAAATTAACTTTATATCATAATGTATCTATATGCATTATGTTAATTGTATCTCAGACAACTAATTCCTTTATATAATTTGAACAATTCATATTAATCCAAAATTAGATGATTCTTATTTTACCCTTGGTGAGCTAGCAAGGGAACCTAATGGACCAGAATAGAAGCTTCAATAATACGAGATTAATTAATTAAAATTTTTAATTAAATCCATCAACATTCCTTAACTGTAGGTTACTCCATTAAAAACTCACTTCGCATTGTAGATATACTTTTATGTCTGTGGATATGACCAATCAATAGTAAGTTCATGAATCACTCGTACATACAGTTGGGTCAAATTTGTTAGCTTTTTGGCCCTTAATCTCAAATTAATTAGTTTTAGTTAATTAATTAATTAATAATTTAATGATAAAAAACTTGTTTTTATTCATTAACATTTTAAGTGTTTTAAAGTGTCTATTGCGTAGAGCTTAGAAAAAAAGTTTCAATGCAATTTGAATCATTCAGATCGAAGTTCAAACGAAGAAGATATGACTGAAACAAGCTAACGAAAAAATCTCAAACCGATGACGTGATAGAAATTGTTCTCATAAAAGTCAACCAATTGAAAGGTGTCACTTGGAGCAATGGAGGAGTGACACATGATACATTTTTTATTTTTAGATTTGTTTTAAAAAGAAAATGAATTTAATATTATATTTGTATCTAATGACTAGTTTTGGACACATGATGAACTTTTACTTTTTGTTGGGTTTTTAAAAAGAAAATGAATTTAATATTATTTTTTATTTGTCTAACAACTAGTTGTTTCAAAAAGAGAAAAATCTCCGCATTGATTTTTCTTTTTGATCAAGACCTAAAGGCCAAAATTGAAATTGGTTTCTCCTTTTCCCTCTCATTTTAAACTCATCTTTTTCTCTAAAATTAAACAACAAATTTCATAATTTTCAATCCTCTCCAAAAAGACAAAGTCTCTATTGTTGCCCTCTCTAAGCTTCAATTTTATTTTTTTCATCTTCTTCTTGAAAGAGATATTTTATGTTGTGAGGTTCGATTTGTTGTGTGCTACAACTTGTAAATCCACTCTATTGAGAGAGTTGTAAGTGTGCTCTTTAATTTTCTCAAACTTTTGTAAGGGTTACTCTTTATCCTAGAAAAAAAGTTGTTGTAGCGATTTTATCCTCAACGGGTTTGTTCTTGCACCCGGAAAAAGAACATTGTAGTGATTCGACTCTAAGTTGTAGAAAGAGTCAAAAACTTTTAGTGAAGTACCCAAGAGGAGTTTGGAAAATGGATGTAGGTCGGTCGTGCTGTGCTGCTATAAAATTTCCTGTGTTAATTTTTCTACCCCTCTCCTACTTTAATTTTGCAATTTATTTGTTGTTATATTTTATTGCATGAAATTATTTGCAATGTTTGTTCCTTATATTAATTGTTTAATATTTATCTAGGTGAGTTGAATTGATCTTTACATATCTCATACAAATATTTTTATTACAATTAAATTGGGTGCTTAAAAATGTTAGTTTTAATTACTTGGCTATTTTGGGTTGAATTTATTTGCATGAATTTATTCTTTAAATTACTTGTTAGCAAAAAAAATTGTTAATTTGTTTAATCCGGCCCACATTAGTAAAAAGTTTTCATCAGTTGAAACTAACCCTGTTCACCCCCTCTATGCTTATCTTATCGATCCTACAAAATTACCGTTTTATCCCTGTAATTACATCTAACTCCTTAAGTCTCGCTGATCCTTTAATGAATAATCTATTTATGGTCCTACCATAAACAAAACCCTCTTGGGCCAGTGAAAGGGAGCGCCCTATTATTCAAAACCCAAAGTCAACACTTAAGGAAGCAATTCATCCACTTATCCTAAAGATGGAAAGGGGTGAATTCCATCTTGTGTAGTTATATTCCCAGCCCTCTACTCGGACAAATCCCCAAAATGGTAGGCTTATTGAGTCGGCAAGTCGGGCCACTCTCACCCATAAAAATCAAAGGACTACCTTCATAAACAGGAGTTCATAACTCATTCAAGATTGAGGTCGAGTTACCTATGATCATCTTATGAAATTTTAATCACTCCAGTCAACGGTGTTATAAAGAGAGCTTAATCATTTCGCAGAACGGTCTTATATAAACTCTCTATATAGGATGCCCCACTCACATGTCTCCACATGAACGATTAGAATCAAATCGTTTGTAATACTTTACAACTCTTGTAACAATTACAAAGTTGGTCGTATCCATAGTATCACCAGGATAAGACAACTAACCTTATCCATATACTGTAGACCATTTAGGTTATTACTTGAACATGATCCACCTGTATTTTACCACATACTATTCAAGTTTCATAAAATAACATTGGATCTTTCTTTAATGGACAATTGCTATAGAATAATCAACGATGATTTCAAATAACATATTAACTATGAGGCTTTAGGGCATACGTCCCAACATAAATGAGTCTAAGTTTTAGGTTCTTTACCTTTAGAGATCTTCATGAAGAAGACTGATAAATTCTAGCAGGGTAGAGATTCCATGTGAAAAATGGGAGAGGGAGTGGGAAAAAAATTTATCCACAAGCTAATTAGACAAGGATTTCTTGGGACCACCCCGTTTTCCTCTTTTTAATTTATTAAAATAAAAATAAATGTTGTTATGTTATTATTATTATATAATTATTATTTTTAAATTTCAAGTTTTATGGTTTAATGTCCAAAATAATGAATATGCGTGAATATAACATTTAAAGTTATATGATATATATGAATAATTCAATAAGTATTGATGCCAAATTTTGACCAAGCGAGCGTACATGGTCTCCACGGGGCAATAATAGTAAATTTATTATTTTAAGGAAAGAGAGCTCGTTGCAAACAAAGAGAAACTTAGATATTGGTATGGTGTAAGCTATAACCACTCTGATGCTTAAGTTAGAAGATTGGAAGGAGAACAGAGAATTTGATACTCGTTTTTTAGAACTTACTTGTCGTTCATGTCCCTCTTTGTCTTATTTATAGGTTTTGACCCTTCTCCTATTCCTTATCCAATTGAGGGTTTCTGATTGGGCTACCTGTTCAGGAATTCCTTTTGGGCTAAGGCCGACCAGCCCAACATCCATACCTAGCACTTTTAGGGTTTTATCCCTTCCCGGCTAATCTTATGCTGGGCTAAACAACTTGAAGGAACTCTGTTTACATAGAACCTTTGAGTGGAAATGGATTGTCCAAATCCCATTGCGAATAAACTCATTCATTTACAGTCATACATAATAGATTATGCATTAAACTTAAATTACAGCATGCTTTCTAAATAAAAACAAAGGATCAAGAGACTATATCTTTGAAGAATCGTTCTTCAAGTAATCCCTCGATCAAACTCGTTCACAAATGCAATGAACAACTCAAACACTTCTCAAACAAGCAACAAGTAGCAAATATATCCTTGAACCAACCTGACACTACCACTTGGTGACCTTGGTATTCTCGGTGTGAGAATCCAGGAGTGGTGGGCTCTGGCTAATTTTGGTTAGAGGGAAGGTTTAGAGTTTGAGGAGGAAGATGATCGAGTAGACAGCAACACAGTCATGTAGACGATGAAGTCTATCGCATAGACAAGTTACTCGATCGTGTAGATAATGAGACCAACATATAGTCTCTCTAGCAATCGTGTAGATACTCGATTGTTAAACGCTTGTATGTCGTTCTCTCATTACTTGTACTTTGGAACAATTAAAACAATTTTATTTATCCCAATTTGCCATAAAACCAAATAACTACCCACTAAGGGTGGTTATGGAGAAAAAGAATTTAATTATCAAATAATTAATAAATATAAATAAATATGATAACTAACTTATCATACTATATTTATAACCTATAGTTTTAATATTGCATCATATACAATATATAAACCATAGTTCTTTCTCTATTTTATGGCATTTAATATAAATCATATTTATATTAAATTTAATAACTATGAATCTAATTCATAGAATATATATTTGAATCATATTCAAATATTAGTTCCTCCAAATAAACAATAATGTATCAAATACATTATAGCAATTATATCATATATAATTTAATTAATTTAATTATATCATATATAATCAAATTCTCTCTTATTAATTTGAACATTTCAAATTAACCCAAAAACTGATTCTTAACTTAAATCCATTGAGCTACCAAGGGGACCTTATGGAACTGTAGCTTGAAGCTCCAACGGTACATGAATAACTGATTAAACTCTTTAATCACATTATCCACCATCCATTAACTGTCGGGCAGTTTACTAAAGACCAACAACTGTACTCTTTGCACTACAGATATATTTCTGTGTCCATTGGATATAATCAATTAATAGTATGATGACCCTTCACAAATCGCTCGTAAGTACAGCTGGGCCAATTTACCATTTTGCCCCTGTAGTTACATCTAACTTCTTAAGCACTATTGATCCCTCTAATGAACAATAGATCATAGTCCCACTATGACTAAACCCCTCTCGGGCCAAAAAAGGGTGTGGTGCCATATTGTTCAAGACCTGGAATCAGCTCTTAAGGGTGCAATTATCTAGTTACCTCTGCTTTGGGGAATGAGTGAATTCCATCTTGTGTAGCCGAGTTCCCAGCTCCCCAATCAGACGAATCCCCAAAGTGGTAGGCTTGTTGAGCCGACGATCTAGCCACTCTCACCCATGCAAATCAAAGGACCATCCTCATACGCAGGAGTTCACAACTCACTCAGGATTAAGGTCATATTATATATGGTCATTCTAGTGAAATGAAAGTCCCAATTATGAATGGCGTTATATAACGAGACTAAACATTTCATGGTCCGATCTTATACAAACTCCTTTGTATAAAATATCCCCGCTCGCATGTTTAATACATGACTGATCAAGATCAGATCATTTATAGCACTTCACAACATTTGTAACACCTACAAAGCTCGTCCTACAATATTGTATTTGATATAATGTAAAAACTCTAGGTTATGTGTTATAATTGATATAGTGTGTATATATATATATATATATAACTAAATTAATTATTAATCTAATTAAAGGAAGGGAGTTACAATTCTCTCCCTTAAATCTTTCCACCACAATGTGAGAAGTGAGTTGTTTTGTCATTTTTTTTTCCTGAACTCTCTGATTGTCAATGAGATTCTCCCTGGAATTCCAAAAACACACAGAAGAAAAGTTCTTCTTTCTTCTTCCCCTCATCCTTTTCTCTCTCTTCCAAAAAGTGCAGAGCCCGCCACTCCTGCATATTCTCATTCCCTAAAGAGAATATATGAGGTTCTCTTGTGGTGGTGACGATTTGTTTTGCTGGAAGTTTTTGGACATTTAGATCCAGAACGAAGGGTTCGTGATCCGGATTGAGGAAATTCGCGAAGAAGATTGGCTTCAAGGGTAAGTTATTTTATCCCTAATTTTCTTCTTAATTTGCATGTTGTAGAATTTTATTATAATGCATAATATTTATATGTTATGTAAATTAATAGTTTGTGAAAAATAGAATTGGGACCGATCCCTATGTTTCTACACAAGGACCTTCATCGGTTTCCTTCAATTAGTATTAGAGTCAGGTTTTGGTCCCATTTTTTTTTTTTTTAATTTTTCCATAATTATTTTACAGAGTTACGGTGGGTGTATTTTGTAAATTTTTTCATGTTAATAAATTATTTTTTATGAATGGTTTGCAATTTTGGACGTTTTAGGATTAGGCATTAGTTTTACAACTTTATGTTTACAAATTTGATTTGTAAGGACCCGTTGTTTTGGGCATTAAATTCTATAGAGTCTATAATTTATTGTTTTTTAGTCATTCGTGTTGTTCTCGATGAGGTTTTGGAGAAAACGAGGTAAAATGGAGGAAATTCGAAGGAAATTACAACTGTACAGTACAAACTGTACCGCAACGTTGCAACGCTGTGATAGGGTAGAATGAAAACTTTTTCCATAGCGTTGCAATGCTCCGAGATAGAACAAATCTTTCGGTTTACGCTCGGTTTGGTTCAATACTCAATTGGTTCACTTGCGGTTCGGTCAGTTTGAATGGTTTAGGTTCGGTTCGTGCGGTTCGAGACTAATTCACTTGTTTCGAATCAGTTGACTATTTATTTGTAATAGTTAGACTTTGTGATTAATTAAATTAATATAAATGTTATATTAATTTAATTAATTTCTTTAAGAGTCCAATCCCGGTCTATAATTGCTGTTTAAATTATGCATATGATGCATGGTTTAATTATTTTATATATGTCATAATGTATGTCATATAGTAAAAAAACCCATTATAGGTTATGCATTATTCATGCATCATTTATATTATAAATGTTATAATATATAATTGCATAATTTAATTTTATAGATGCTTATGCATCATATAATATAAGTATTATAGAATATGGTTGCATGCATTAATAATATATACATGCATCATTTATATTATAAGAGTTATAATATATGTATGGATGTATGTTTGGAAGTATGTTATTAACTGTTTCATTACTTTATTATATAAGTGTTATATATGGTTAGTAATGAAATGGGAATTGCATGATGCATGACACTATTTTAGATAATCTTATTATTGTTATAATTTTATAAAGTATGTCATTTGATGCAATGTATGATTTTAATTTAAGTTTTAATTAAATGAAATAAATTAAAATCAATAATTCATAATTGCATGCAAATTTAGATAAAATCATTTTTTAAAATAGTTTTAAAATATGATTTACGTAGACCTAAGATCACAAATTTCTAATGAGATTAAAAATTACTTTAATCTATTAATCAATTTAGTAAGATTAAATTGGTTTTAATAAAAGATTAAATTTATAGCAAATGTATCTATAAAAGACCTTTTGTCTAAGGCTAGTTCTGTCTGGGGTATTTAAATTGACGGAAACAGAACACCCCTACTTGGAAATTGACTTGAAAAAGTGAATTAGATAGATTTGCTACAAGCATACAATTGTTGATTAAGGTTTTTTAAAGTGTTTAACGAACATTAATCAAAATTGTTTAACAATCCAAAGTAAGTGTTACATTTGGACAAACTTAAACAATCACTTAATAAAATAATTAGTCGTATTTTTCCTAAGTTAAATAATGAAGGAACCTTTGAATGTCCTTGAGCAGAAGCGTAGAGATCGATCCAGAATTTATTTTCACATAATCAAAATTACAGAGTATAAAAGTTATGCATAATAAAAAAAAAATTACAACATGCAACAAAAAGGAAATGAGTGAATTAGGGTGAGAGAACTAGGGTGAGAAAACTAACCCCTGAAGAACGATTTTCTTCGTGTATCCTCTTCTAAAAAAACACAAACTTGAGAGCCCACAATGAATACCACTACTTGATTGCCTCAATATTGTCTGGGTGAGAGGAGTTTTGGGGCCTTGGCTATTTTGGAAGAGAGGGATTTTTTTAGAGAGATGAGAGGAAGTGATGAGATTTAGATTTTCTAAAAACATTTCTATAGATCTTTTCATCTTTTTGTGAAACCACACCAGGTAGAAGAAAATCCCTCTCCTTGCCAAAACCCTCTCCTTGCCCCACTATCACGTATTAGAGAGAAAAGAGGGGGACGGAGCCTCTCAAAATGATTTTTAAAATAAAATAAAATAAATTTATTTATTTTCATAAATCAATTTAATATATATTTATATGATATCTATCTTATCATATAATATATATTAAACTATATATTATATCAAATATAACACATAACCTATAGTTTCTATTCTCTCACTATGACATTTAATATAAATCTTATTTATATTAAATTTAATTATATGAATCAAATTCATATAATTAATATTTAAATCATATTCAAATATTTATTTTCTTTCAAATAAACTTTATATTATAATGTATCAAATACATTATAGTAACTATATCATATATAATTAGACTAATTAATTATATCACATATAATTATTTCCCTCAATTAATTTGAACCATTCAGATTAATCCAAAAATTGATTCTCATTAATTCCTGTTGAGCTACAGAGGGGACCTCGTTGACCTGTAGCTTGAAGCTTCAATGGTACGTGAATAATTAATGAAACTTCTTTAATTAAATTGTTCACCATCCGTTAACTTTTGAGCACTCCACTAAAGATCAACAGCTGCAGTCTTCGCATTACATATATATTTTTGTGTCCATTGGATATAACCAGTCAACAGTACGATATAACCAGTCAACAGTACGATGACCCTTCAAAATTTTTGTTTTTCCCCTGTAGTTACATTTAAGTTCTTAAGTACCACTGATCCCTCTAATGAACAATAAATCATAGTCCAATTATGATTAAACCTCTCTCGGGCCAGGAGAGGTTGTGGCGCCACATTGTTCAAGCCCCAAAATTAGCCTTTAAGGGAGCAATTTATCTACTTACCCCAACGTTGAGGAAGAAGTGAATTCCTTCTTGTGTAGCTGTGTTCCTAACTTTCCAATCAGATGAATCCTCAAAATGGTAGGCTTATTGAGTCGGCGATCTGGCCACTCTCACCCATACAAATCAAAGGACTGCCTTCACATAAAAGAATTCATACCACACTCAAGAATCAACTCATGTTACCTATGGTCATCCTGGTGAAATGTAAGTCTCTATTATGAATGACGTTATATAATGAAACTAGTCATTTCGTGGTCCGATCTTATACAAACTCCTTTGTATAGAATATCCCTACTCACATGTCGCGACATGAATGATCAGGATCAAATCATTTGTAGCACTTTACAACAATTGTAACATCTACAAAGCGGGCCATATTTGTAGTGTCACTAGGATAAGGTGTCCAGCCTTATCCATCTACTATAGACCATTTAGGTTATCACTTAAACATGATCTATCCGTATGTCTTTATATACTTGTTTAAGCTACAAGATAACCTTGGATGTTAGTTTATTGATTTGTGGTTAATGCAACTAAAATTGAAATAAAACATCATATATTTTATTAAATAAATATGATGTTTGTACATTACAAATACAAACTATAGAACCCTACGAGATTTAAGGCATCAACCCCAACAATCTTCTATTTGACCTAAAGCTAGTGGGGCGTACAATATATAAGCCAAACTAATATACAAAGTACACAAAAAATAAACTAGGGCATAACACGCCCAGTACTAATTTCCCACTTGTCCTAGTCTAAACGTGGCCTGTTCTATAGACAGACCCATACTCTGCACAATCTCTCAGATGAGATGATACTTCCCCTTTATGTGTTTCTCGCACTTGTGACTCCTAGGCTCTCTGGAATTAGCCACAACACCACTATTATCACAATAAAGTGTGATGGGCTTTGACCTGTCTGGAATGACTTCCAGATCAGTAAAAACTTTCCTGAGCTAAACAACTTCCTTAGCAGCTTCACAAGCCGCTACATACTCAGCCTCCATGGTGGAGTCTATTGGGGTTGATGCCCTACATCTTGTAGGGTCTTATAGTTTGTAAACATTATTGAACAAACTCATTGTGTATTTAACAAAATATATGATATTTTATTCATTGTTTATAAAATATATGATCTTTTAATTTCATTAACCACAAACCAATAAACTAACATCCAAGGTTATCTTTGTAACTTAAACATGTATGTAGACATACGGGTAGATCATGTTTAAGTGATAACCTAAATGGTCTGTACTAGATGGATAAGGTTGGGTACCTTATCTTGGTGACACTACGAGTATGGCTCGCTTTGTAGGTGTTACAATTGTTGTAAAGTGCTATAAATGATCTGATCCTGATCATTCATGTATAGATATGTGAGCGGGAATATTCTATACAAAGTAGTTTGTATAAGATCGGACAACGAAATGTTTAGTCTCATTATATAACGTCGTTCATAATAGAGACTTACATTTCACCAGAAGGACCATAGGTAACATGACCTTCATCCTGAGTGAGTTGTGAACTTCTGCTATGAGGGTGGTCCTTTGATTTGTATGGGTGAGAGTGGTGATAACGGGTAGAAATGCACATTATCATAGTACTAAGTTCTTAAACAATGTTAGATTGCATTGATGAAATATGTTAAATTGCGTCCATTAAGCATAAATTCTATAATATTGCAGTCGCATGCGTCCAACGCATTAGAGTAGTTGGTCTTTACATTTTTGTGCAGAATATGCATTAACGCAATACAGAGCTTGCGATCATAGGAATACATTGGTCGAGCGCAACCTCACCACAAGACTTTGCGATGATGGTGCTCGCAAACATTCGCCCCAAGAAGAATCACCGCAACTTGGTCAGCGCAACATGGTGGGTGCATCCGAGTGAAAGGATAATTAAGAGCGATGGGACAGAAAGTTGACGGCAGTCGAATCCAAATTAAGTTGACAGCCGATAACGGTCACGAAGTACATTCAGATTTATCGGTGACAATTATTCGGCGCATCAGTCAGGAATTAAAGCTGTCCCATCTGTACAACCGGGAGAGAGAAGCTACCTTTCACCATGGAAACTCTATAAATACCAAGTTCATTCTTCAGAGAAGGGGTTAAGTAGTCGATTACTTCATCACTTTACAAGTTCACGCCTCTGTCCATAGTTTCTTTCATTATAAGGCGGACGCGAGGAAGAAAGTGTGTCGGTAGATCGTTCCGGTAAGCTTGGGAGAGCGCCAAAAGCTTCAAAGACAGAGAGAGGGTCGACGCCTGCGGAAGCAGGAATATCTTTAGGTCAGAATAGAGATTCCAGTGTAAAAAAGCCTCGGTCAGCAAGGAATTGTTACCAGGCTCTCTATCCTAAACCTCTATTGGCATTTTGTACTTAATGTATTTATAAGAATGGAATTTCTTTCTCTATATCTGTCCACTCTTTTTGATTCACGCATGAGTAGCCAAATTAGTTGAATGGGTTGGAAGCATTTAGCTAGCACAAATAGGAAATCCTCATTCTTTGCAACTATCTTATTTATGTATGCTTCATTCATCCTTTAGGGATAATCAGGAGGGTAATCTAAGGACATGAGCTAGACTTGGAAGGTCAGGTCAGAATCTAGGTTTGAAAGAACCAGATTAGAACGCATAAACGAGAGATAGGCACTTAGGAATGAGCACTATTTATTATTAATTCATCGCATGTATCTTAGTGATAAGATATGATTATATGCGGTCACCTTGCTTTCATGAATTTTACATCAACGCATAGGACAAAAATAGAGATTTAGAGATAAGCTCTATGGACATTCTACATTCAACACATGCATCTTAGACTTAGGAGCATCACATTTACATCGGAAAATGACTTGCTGTGCATGGTAGTAACATGATCGCATGGTCTGACGCATTTCCAAGTAACGTTAGCTAAAGATTTTTTCAACCCGTTCATCGCATACTCATTGCATCTATCAACGCAACTTTCGTTTCTCAAATCCGCCACATTTATTCATTTCTTTTTAATCAACGCAATCAACAACCAAACACTTTATTTATTTTTCCGGTTACCGCAAATTTTTCATAAAAAAATCATCAATGCAATCTATTTTCACAAGTCCCTGTGTTCGACCCTGGACTTACCAGGAAACTCAGAGGAATTTACACTTGAATTCTGCTGGGAAAACTTGAGTGCATAACACAATCCATCAACGCATATAATCCATATTCCCACTTAATAAAATAATGCATCAAGTTTTTGGCGCCGTTGCCGGGGACTTCGGCAAAATAGTTTGTTAACGATATATTTTTTTTTATTTCTTTGCAGGACTCTCAATCTCTGGAAAATTACGACCTGGAGGTTGAGAGGACTTTTAGACGAAGATTGAGAGACCGCCAACAGTAACCACAATCTGATAAAAAAGAGATGGCGGAGCATCCTAGAGGAAGAGCACCAAATGATAATAATGTCATAACGAAACCGATTCTGTTGGCAAACGATCGCAATAGGCCAATTAGGGACTATGTATCGCCAAATATCTATGATTTCTCTTTAGGAATCATGAGGCCTGCCCTCGACGGAAGCAAATTCGAGATGAAACCGATGATAATCCAGACGTACTAGCGTCAATTCGAGAAGGAAGGCGTGGCAAGGACCCGCACGCCCACCATTCAAAGTTTTATTAAATCTGCAATTACTTATTGTGTTCCCGAAATCTCTACTGTGGAAGTTTGACATTAGTTGTTCCCTTTTCTCTCTGTGATCAGCTCAGAAATGGCTCAAACCAGGAGAGATTACTTCTTGGGAGCAGGTAGTGGAGAAATTCATGAAAAAGTATTTTCCACCTACCGAGAACGCAAGACGAAGAAAGCTTATTACAAATTTTGAACAAGATATGGACGAATCGCTCAGCGATACTTGGGCGAGGTTTAAAAGGTTGGTCCAAGATTGTCCGCATAATGGGCTACCAGACTGTCTTCAAATGGAAATTTTCTATCATGGTTTGAATCCCGCTTCGCAGACCGCTGGCAATGCGGCAGCCACTAGTGGTCTGCTTGACAAAACTTACGATGAGGTGAAGAATATCCTGGATCGCATCTCCAAGAACCATGAAGACTGGAGGGAGAGTGACTAGAGATTGAGACTTAAAGATTCTGACGCAAATAACGGTGTTATTATTTCATTACAAAACAAATGATCGAAATGATGAATTTGATTCAAGGAATGGCGATCAGCAGCCCAACACAGCAAGGTGGGCAAATCAACGCAATCAGTCAAAACACCATAAGGTGTACGACTTGCGGTGATAGGCATGCGATGGAAGATTGCCCGCAAAATCCACAGTCTGTATATTTTGTAAAGAAACCCTTTTTCAAACACATACAACCCCGGGTGGAGAAACCACCCTAATTTTTCTTGGAAGAATCAACAACAAAATTTTCAACCTGTGGCGCAAAAAGAAGGGCCACAAGGATTCTTCCAACGCAACAACGGTCAACAGAGCAATCAAGTAAGTAGCTCACAACAACCACCGCAATCCTCTTCTCTAGAGAGCCTGTTGAAGCAATATATAGAAAAAAATGAGACAATACTTCAAAGTCATGCTATGTCCATCCGCAACCTCGAATTGCACATAAGTCAGATTGCGAGTGAGCTAAAAAGTAGACTGCAAAGGGCGTTGCCAAGCTCTACCGAACTTCCACGCAGCCTAGGAGGATCAGGTAAGGAGTAATGTCAGGTTGTGACATTGCACTATGGGAAGACTGTGGAGGGAGAAAAGAAGGAGCATAATAGAACAACTTTGATCGCAATTGAGCCTGAGATTACGGTAACGCAAGAAGAAGAAAGAGAAAATGAAGCAGTGGAACCTGAGGTTGCGTGGACCTCAAAGTCAAATGAAATGGGAACCATGAAAGTCTAGTTACCACCTTTTCCTCAGAGCTAAGAAAGAAGAAAAACGAAGAGATATAGTACCAACGTTTCTTATCTATGTTAAAGCAATTACATGTTAACATTCCTTTCAGTGAAGCGATTGAGGAAATGCCTGCCTATGCCAAGTTTCTGAAGGACATGGTAACTAAGAAAAGAGGCATTGGAAAATTTGCCATGGTGGCATTAACACAAAGTTCCAAATCCATTATCCCACCAAAGATGATCGATCCTGGGAGCTTCACTATTCCTTGCTCCATAGGAGGACTCTATATTGGGCAAGTCTTGTGTGACTTGGGGGCTAGCATAAATTTGATGCCACTGTCAATTTTTAGACAATTAAATGTGGGGCAACTCGTGCCCACATCAGTGACTCTTCAATTGGCTGACGGTCTCTGGTTCATCCAGAAGGTAAGGTGAAGGATGTGCTGATCACGATTGATAAATTTATTTTGCCAGCTGACTTCATCATCCTAGACTATGAGGCCGACAAAGATGTGCCCATCATTTTGGGGCGACCTTTTCTATCAATGGGTCATGCTCAAATTGATGTGTGCATAAGGGAGAAATCACTTTGAGCATAAACAGACAGAAGCTCAAATTTAACATAATTTATGCCATGAAATTCCTGGATGAGGAAGACCTACAAGATTCTGACGATGACCTGAATTTGATTGAAAAAGAAAAGTCTGATGAAGAGTGTGAAGAAGAGGATGCCAACGCATCCATAGTTGCCTGCAATGCAATTGTAGCAAAAACAAACAAGGAAGAAGAGATGTTCGCAACACAAGAAGTAGAGCCAACGAAAGAAAGAAAAACAACGCAACCTTCCTTAGTGGAGCCACCAACACTTGAACTAAAGATCCTACCAACCCATTTGAAGTACGCATTTCTGGGGCAGAATGACAAGCTACTAGTGATAATTTCCTCTGCGCTCATCGAAGATCAAGAGAATGTGTTGACGAGCATTCTCAAGAAACATATGCGAGCAATTGGCTGGACGCTCACTGACATCCGAGGAATTAGCCCCGCGTACTGCATGCACCGCATTCGTCTTGAGGACGACCACAAAGCAACAATTGAAAATCAACGAAAACTCAACCATACGATGAAAGAGGTTGTCAAGAAGGAGATTATTAAATGGCTGGATGTGGACATTATCTATCCCATTGCAGATAGCACGTGGGTCAGCCCCATGCAATGTGTGCCGAAGAAGGGCAAAATGACGGTAGTCCCAAATGAGAACAATGAATTAATACTGCAAAGAACCATCACTGGATGGCGCATATGTATGGACCACCGCAAATTGAATGCGGCCACAATGAAAGATCACTTCCCTCTGCCTTTTATCAATCAAAGGCTAGACAGACTAGCAGGGAACGATTTTTATTGCTTCTTGGATGGATATGTCGGGTACAATCAAATCATGATAGCTCCTGAAGATCAAGACAAGTCCACATTTACCTGCCCATATGGGACGTTTGCTTTTCGCTGCATGCCGTTTGGCTTCTGCAATGCGCCAAACACGTTCCAAAGGTGCCTGATGACGATCTTTTCAGATTATCTCGAGGATTCTGTGGAAATATTTATGGTTGACTTCTCCGTTTATGGGAACACTTATGAAGTCTGCTTAGCCAACTTAGAGAAGATTTTGAAAAGATGTGAAGAGACAAATCTGGTGCTCAATTGGGAAAAATGTCACTTCATGGTGAAAGAGGGTATAGTATTGGGACACAAAATCTCCCGGGAAGGGTTGGAGGTGGACAAAGAAAAGATTAAAGCAAATGAAAAAATCCCACCTCCAACCAGCATGAAGGTTGTGCGAAGCTTCTTGGGGCACGCTAGATTTTACAGACGATTCGTCAAAGACTTTTCTAAAATTGCACGACCACTGAGTGCGCTGTTAGAGGCGGATAGGAAATTTGAGTTTGACAACAACTGCCTCAATGCATTCAGAGTATTAACAGATTCGTTGATTACTGCGCCTGTACTAATTGCGCCGGATTGGACAAGGCCATTTGAAATCATGTGCAACGCAAGCAGGTACGCGATGGAGGCTGCATTAGCGCAAAAGAAGAAAACTATTTTGCAACCTATCGCATATACGAGTAAAACTTTAAACCCTGCTCAAATAAATTATACCACCACTGAGAAAGAACTCATGGCTGTGATTTTTGCATTGGAGAAATTCAGGGCATATCTGTTGAGAACCATGGTATTCATTCACAATGATCACTCGACAATCAAATATTTAATGACAAAAAAGACGCAAAACCGAGGTTAATCAGATGGGTTCTCCTCCTTCAAGAATTTGATATCGAGATAATTGATTAGAAGGGGACAGAGAATCAAGTTGCGGATCACTTGTCCAGTCTGAAAAATCCCGAGGTTGACCACAATGAATCTGAAGTGAGTGTCGTGTTTCCAGACGAGCAGCTGTTTCACATAAAAGAATTTCCCTGGTATGCTGACATCGTTAACTATTTGGTCTGTGAACAATTTCCTGAAGATTACACCTACCATCAACAGAAGAAGTTCAAGCATGAATGCAAACACTATTATTGGGATGAGCCGAATCTGTATAAAAGAGGTGTAAACCAAATCATTCGATTATGCGTACCAAATGCTGCTCAACAACGCATATTATCACAGTGCCACGATTCGCCATATGGAGGGCACTTTGGAGGGCAATGCACTACAGCTAAAGTTTTGCAAAGTGGATTCTTTTGGCCTTCATTATTTAAGGATGCTGCTGACTACATAATGAAATGTGATCGGTGTCAACGCACCGGCAACATTTCATGGAAGATCGCAATGCCAATGAACACTATCTTGGAGCTGGAATTATTTGATGCGTGGAGGATTGATTTCATGGGACCATTCCCTCCTTCGCATGGTAAGTATTATATCTTATTGGCCGTCGATTACGTTTCCAAGTGGGTAGAGGCAATTGCATGCACCGCAAGTGATGCGGCGGTAGTCTCCCAATTCCTCAAGAAAAATATTTTCACTCATTTTGGCACTCCCCGTGCCATCATAAGCGATGAAGGATCACATTTGTCAACCACAATATAAAGGAGCTGCTACGCAAATATAATACCCTCCACAAGGTGGCCATCGCATACCATCCGCAAACGAATGGTCAGGCTGAAGTGTCCAATAGAGAAATTAAGTTGATACTTGAGAAGGTGGTAAAACCTTCGCGGAAAGATTGGGCGATGAAGCTTGATGATGCGTTGTGGGCATACCGGACCGCATTTAAAACACCTATAGGTATGTCCCCCTATGCGTTGGTATTTGGAAAGAAGTGTCATTTTCCTTTGGAGCTGGAGTATAAAGCATTGTGGGCGGTCAAGAAACTGAATTTTGATTTGAAGAAAGCAGGGAAAGTGCGAAAACTGCAGCTGGTCGAGCTAGAAGAATGGAGGGTCAACGCATATGAGAATACGAAGATTTATAAAGAGCGCTCCAAGTGCTGGCATGATGAACGCATATGCGCTAGAAACCTCCAAGTCGGGCAAAAGGTCTTACTCTTCAGTTCAAGATTGTGGCTCTTCCTGGGAAAATTAAAATCGCATTGGTTGAAAAACTCGGACTATCCCTTACTCAACTGATAAAGTTAATGGACAACGGATAAAGGCATATTACGGAGGAGATTTCCAGCTAGAAACAGTCTCCACAAAGTTGAAAAACTTGGACTATCCCTTACTCAACTCTTGAACAATTAACTCTTCGTCACCTTACTATTATCTGTATTTCACTTATTTTTCTTTAAAAAAAAAATTGTTGTTTTGTTTTAAAATCATTTGACCCTTTCTTTTTCTGTTTATAAGGATTAAGGCATAGGATTGCAAAGAACCAAATGATCTCAGTCCATCACCGCAATCCACAGAAGCAGAGATCGCCGCAAGGATGGATACATCAATACACAATGCGGGCGACAACGCAAATTTTGGGAATGTACTCTTCCTTATCTTTATTTCAAATTTTGTGCTATCACATTGCATTTCACTTTTCAAAGTTTTATCACCACATCCTCCTTGATTACAGCAATCATTTAACAAGTAGATAAATTTGGTAGTTCACCGCATGTTGTTTCTTTGTCAAGTATGATTTCAACGATGAATAATATGCTTCTATGTCTTTCGTATATATCATAGTCAACTTAATCTTAAGATAGTCACCTCATGAAATATTTCTAAAAGTTA
The DNA here is from genome assembly GCF_009727055.1 of Benincasa hispida. NCBI lineage: Eukaryota > Viridiplantae > Streptophyta > Magnoliopsida > Cucurbitales > Cucurbitaceae > Benincasa > Benincasa hispida. Next base: position 14,163,729 of record NC_052353.1, on the reverse strand, counting down.
GGGGTCTGCTAGCTTTCTTTCAAACTTTCTTTACAATGCATTCTATGACCATCACATGACCTATTTTAATTTCTTTTGGCAACGAGGACATTGCCGCATTTTAAATTTGGGGTGAGGTATTTATTTTCGACCTTTCTATAAAAAATATATTTTTTGAGAATAACAATTCCACTACCAACGTAATGGTAAACCCATGTTGATAAGAGTTAAGTTGGATATTCGCATGACACCCATGGGGGCAAGCCAAAACAAAAGTAAGTCACCAGGATCAACGCATAAATCAATGACCGCAACTCTAATGCCAAATCAGCATGAGTTTAGTCTAAGAAAGAGTGCATTGCTCGTAGTTGGATATCCGTATGACACCCGTGGGGGCAAGCCAAAATGAAGGTAAGACACTTGGATCAGCGCAAGGTCAGAGAAAAAAATAGCAATAAAGGAAATTTTTGTGCAAGGATAAATCATTTGACACCCCGGAGGAAAATTTTCTTTTTGAAATAAATCATGCGATGTTTCAGAGTTTAGTAAAGTTCTTTTGAAAAATTTAAGCTTACAATTCCTAAGTCTTAGAAATATTTTTGGAAGAGACTTGAATAAGACTACAGGAAATTCTGGCATATAGAATTTGAACGAAGTATCCTTGAGAAATCTAGGGAAAGAACTTTGCGGTTAACTTGCTAAAGGAATCTTTAGCTTATGCTTGAGGACAAACATTGTTTAAATTTGGGGGTGTGATAACGGGCAGAAATGCATGTTATCATAGTACTAAGTTCTTAAACAATGGTGGATTGCGTTAATGAAATATGTTAAATTGTGTCTATTAAGCATAAATTCTATAATATTGCGGTCGCATGCATCCAATGCATTAGAGCAGTTGATCTTTACATTTTTGTGAAGAATATGCGTTAACGCAATGCAGAGATTGCGATCATAGGAATACATTTGTCGAGCACAACCTCACTGCAAGACTTTGCGATGATCGTGCTCGCAAATATTCGCCCAAGAAGAATCACCACAACTTGGTCAGCACAACATGGAGGGCGCATCCGAGTGAAAGGATAAATAAGAACGATGGGATAGAAAACTGACGACAATCGGATCCAAATTAACTTGACAGCCGATAACGGTCACGAAGTACATTCAGCTTTATCGGTGACAATTATCCTACGTATCAGTCAGGAATTAAAGCTGTCCCATCTGTACAACCGGGAGAGAGAAGTTTCCTTTCACCATGGAAACTCTATAAATACCAAGTGCATTCTTCAGAGAAGGGGTTAAGCAGTCGATTACTTCATCACTTTACAAGTTCACGCCTCTGTCCATAGTTTCTTTCATTATAAGGCGGACGTGAGGAAGAAAGTGTGCCGGTAGATCGTTCCGGTAAGCTTGGGAGAGCACCGAAAGCTTCAAAGACAGGGAGAGGGCCGACGCCTGCGGAAGCAGGAATATCTTTAGGCCAGAATAGAGATTCCAGTGTAAAAAAGACATGATCAGCAAGGAATTGCTACTAGGCTCTCTACCCTAAACCTCCATTGGCATTTTATACTTAACGTATTTATAAAAATGGAATTTCTTTCTCTATATCTGTCTACTCTTTGTGATTCACGCATGAGTAGCCAAATTAGTTGAATGGGTTGAGAAGCATTTAGCTAGCACAAATAGTGAATCCTCATTCTTTGCGATTTTGTTTATGTATGCTTCATACGTCCTTTAGGGATACTCGGGTGGGTAATCTAAGGACAAGATCTAGACTTGGGAAGGTCAGGTCAGAATCTAGGTTTGGAAGAACCAGATTAGAACGTATAAACGAGAGATAGGCGCTTAGGAATGAGCACTATTTGTTATTAACGCATCGCATGCATCTTAGTGATAAGATATGATTATATGCGGTCACCTTGCATTCATGAATTTTGCATCAACGCATAGGACAAGAGTAGAGATTTAGGGATAAGCTCTATGGACATTCTGCATTCAACACATGCGTCCTAGACTTAGGAGCATCACATTTACATTGGAAAATGACTTGCTGTGCATGGTAGTAACATGATCACATGGTCTGATGCATTCCCAAGTAATGCTAACTAAAGATCTTCTCCACCCGTTCATCGCATACTCATTGCATCTATCAATTAAACTTTCGTTTCTCAAATCCGCCGCATTAATTCATTTCTTTTTAATCAACGCAATCAACAACCAAACACTTTATTTATTTTCCTGGTTACCGCAAAATTTTCATAAAAAAAATCATCAATGCAATCTATTTTCATAAGTCCCTGTGTTCGACCCTGGACTTACCAGGAAACTCAGAGGAATTTACACTTGAATTCTGCTGGGGAAACTTGAGTGCACAACGCAATCCATTAACGCATATAATTCATATTCCCACTCAATAAAATAACGCATCAAGTGGCCAGATCGTCGACTCAACAAGCCTATCATTTTGGGGATTTGTCTGATTGGGGAGTTGAGAATATAACTACATAAGATGGAATTCACTCCTTCCTCGAGGTAGGGGTAAATAGATAAATTGCTCCCATAATAGAAAGACCATCGCAAGGTTGGTGGAATGAAAACATCAACGTATCTCTCGGGAAAATCAAAAGATGATGTTGACATTTCACCTACCACGCCGTTAGCAGTAGAGATTCAGAAAAGGACTAACGCGCCGCGAATGTCAGAATCAGAGCATTTCATTAATGCTATCGGCGATCAAGCTCTATATATAGAAGCCGCTGAGCAGAATTTCAATTCATCCAGGGTTATCCCTGCGATCCAGACTAATGCGTGAGAAGAAAACTTTGGAGTTCTTCATCTCCTTCTTCCATTCTGAGTGACGACTGAAGCCTTCGATCGGAGCTAGATCTTGAGAGAGTCAGCTCCTCCGCCCATCCATGGCACCACCGGCAGCCTTGACACACATCTGCTGGAAGCAAGACATTGCTTCCAGCTGGTTCTTTCATTTTCTCTTCTTTTCTTATATTGTATTGTATTACATTTTGGGATTAAGTAATTAATACATTCTGTGTTCAATGCATTTCTGTGTCTCCTTTGATTCCATCTCCATCTTTCTTTACTTAGCATAATTAACTTTCATTGCATCACTTAGTGAGATTGCTAGAGTATCGTATACTTAGTCATGCGGAGTAGAGATATGAAGCATGTAGCAAACCACCGAGAAATGTGCATTGCGTGAGCGTGTGAGAAAACCTTATTTGCTTAATGCGAACTGTAGCAACGGCTGTCTATAGGCGGACGGAACGCTTGTCTATGAGTAAAGTCGGCAACAACTAACTACCCGGGAGGGTAAGTGGTTGGACGCGTCAAGCAATGTAAGCTATTGTTCACTAGAAATAGGAATAATCTTGAGTCAGCCAAGTTCATGCGGTTATCTTGTCTTATGAGCGCATCATTCATCATTTAGGCATACTTGAGAGAGTAGTCTAAAACCCAAATCTAAGACTCGAGAGAGCGGATTGGAATGCATAAGCAAGAATGGGGAACTTAGAGATAAGCTCCGTTTGCTATTACACAACGTATGCACCCTACGAATAGGATATTGCATGCGTCCAAAAGTAGGATACGGTGGTATACGGCTATCATGCTCATGCGGCGAGAGCACGTGAGCAGGTTTTGGAGGTTTAGGAAGGCATAGGAGGCTTCTCGGCACTATCGCATATACATTGCATGTGTCCTAGAATTAGGCTCAAGTGTGTGTAGCATGATCGCATAGCTTGCGTTGGCTGAGGTTGCCCTTGCGGTCAAGCTCAGTGTTGTAGTGAAGACATCTCCACATTTTATCTATTTTTCTATCTATTTACTTTCTGTCAATAGTTATCATGTCTCTACCTCTCATGCATATTCTCATTGTGTTGTCTGTTAGTTATGAGTAGGAGTAGTGTAGCTTAACAACCCCTCCATTTTTCTTTTATTCAACCGTTGTGTAACGATCCGACCCCCTCAGGACTTAAGTTAGGCCATTACTAAAATAAATGCATGCATAGAATTTGAAACGACGTTCGGTTATGTTAAAATAAATGCTAAATAAACAAGAGAAGTTCAAAAGACATTTATTAAATGTAATTGTTAAAACAATATTAGGGTACCCGTAATTTGTAAAGACTATTAAAAGTATATATAAAAGAAATAATCCATAATAATAAGTTTCAAACAGTAAAACTAAACATTAAGGGAAGAATAAGGACTCTAAATTTCATGATGCAGAAGCGTAAAAACTAGTCCCAGTGGCACGATCACGAATTCCGCTGCTCCATCACCGGTGCATCTCTACCCTTATCTGAAACATCAACATAAGAAAGAATGAGTATGAAATACTCAGTAAGTAACCCCACTACTAGGGTCAGGCTAGTGGCGTCTATGTCCTCTAGATGCCTACCCCTAGTGGAACATATAAACTATTCTAGTCCTCATGGAACACATATATACATGAAAAACTTATTTCTATCCTAAGGTAATTGAATATGTCCACTACCTCTAGTAAGTCCCGTAGGACCCACAATCTCTGGTGAATCCCGAAGGAAACACAATCTCTTACATATGCATGGTTATGCATACACCTCTTTCGTATATACATAACCCACTTAATGTGTACCTCTTTCGTACCCATAGTTACGTATACACCTCTTTCGTATACACATAACCCATTGAAGGTGTACCTCTTTCGTATACACATAATCCACTAAGTATGTACCTTCTTCGTACACCTCAGATCCTCTTTATAAATGTAGGGATGTGTACCTCTTTCGTACACATGGTTAGGCATACATCTTTTTCGTATACACATAATCCACTGAGTATGTACCTCTTTCGTACACCCCAGTACTCTCTAGGTATGTATCACTTTCATACAGACCAGCCCTAGTACATCTCTTTCATGTACTAGGTCCTTGGACGTGCATTACTTTCATGCAGTCACATAGTCTGGAAGGGAAAAAAAATGGTATCTAACTTCCTATTACATATAACATTCACCTAATCATGAACCCTCTAAAATCTCCTCATCAAGGTCATATTAATTACCTCAACATGCGTAATTAATCTAGTGTTAATGGATCTGCTCTAGTACATCACTTTCATGCACTAAGCTATGTAAACAATCAAGTATTTGAGATTTCATAATATATAGTACTGTCTACACATTTTCATAATAATTCGCATAACTATATGAATCAGCAAATGTCGATTCCTCATCTAACTTTAAGACATTCCAGTAGGAATGCCACTTAACTTACCTTTAAGGGTCATGCTCAATCATCCTTTTAATATAACTCATAAAATTCTAAATCATGCTCATACACTAAAATGAATCAGACATATTATCACATGCTCCTGTATATTTTCTAAATAGTCCATTAAATCTCAGAATAGTCAAAAGTATCCTTGTAACTAGTCTTAAAATCCTAAAAAATAAATCATAAATTTATCGCCCGACACAAAGGCAATTCCAGTAGTAAGATTACTTACCTCTAATCAGAAACTCTAGGAACTAGGAAGCTTAGCCTCTTCCTTGCCCAATGAAACCTTTCACCAAAAATTCGCCGACTAGGCCTTTAGTTGGCTGGACAACAACTTCAATAATCTGAAACCTCGTACCAACATCCAAAATACGACGAGTATCAATAAATTAGAGCCGCAAATTTAATGAGTGCTCAATAGTCCTCAAGAAAACCCAATCAAATCAAGAACCCAAACATCCATAGCAACTTGAAGCAATTTCCCTAATCACAGAAACACATCCTTCAAATTCAAATAAAAAACATCGATTTTTAAATCTTTAAGCTTAATTCCAAAACACCCAATTTACATCAACCTTTGAGTTTTCCAAATAAATTTCAAACATCCATTTACTCACCCGAATAAACCACACCAACCACACCACAACAGTTAGTGGGTATTCCACAATCTTCAAAAAACTGCAACCACACTACTCAAATCTTACCTCAACCAATCAATCTGTCCAAAACCAATGACCAAGACAAACACGGCTGTGAAAATGGACTGGACCTGCACAGAACTGGCGGCGCGACGCAACTCCGACCGAGCGAACTAACTACAGCTAACCTGGGACTTGCGGTAGTGGCTTGTCGAATAGAGGTGGTTGGCCTTCGAACCCGTGCTCGACGTAAAGAATGGTGGATGCTCGCGATTGGAATTGACAATGGTGCGGCGAAAGGGCTACACCACGAACGCGACTGACCAAGACGCTGGACGGAAAGCGGCGCTAGAGGGTCGACGAGCGACTGCTTCAGACTGCAAACACTGAGCGACCGAAGCGTTCCGCGAGCAACTAGGATAGCGGAACTGATGTCTGGCTAGAGGTACGGATGGCTGGGGCAAACTCAAAGGCGGCTGCTGGTTTCGACGACTAGGGTTTTCACGAAAAAATAGGGAGTGGGACGTGAGGTTGAAGAAGAAGGGTTAATTTTTTTATATTGATAATAATAATAAAAATAAAAATAATAAAACTTAAAAACTAAAAAGGAAATAAAATAAACTCTATTTTATTCCTTTCTTTATTCCCAGTTATTTTATTACTTTCTTTCTTTCCCAAAAGTGAAAATAAAACTTGCCATTAATTTCTAAATCGAACACTTTTGTAAGATCAAAATTAAATTCTCGCACTTACACTTGAACTCCAAAATTCCAAAAATTCCCCCCACTAACAAAATTACATAAATTATATAAAAAGTGAAAATTCAGGGTGTTACACACCGCATGCACATTACCACATACATCTAACTACAAGTCCTTGAGTTCGACCTCGGATCACCCGAGAAACTTGTGTTCGCGTTATACTTGGCATGAGCGCAAGAAAACTTGTGATAGGAATACACGGTCATCGCATACATTCGATTGACACATAGTTCATTCCAACGCATGACCACCGACACATGATAATCAGTGCATACACTAAGAACATGCATCGCATATTGCATTCACTTAATTTTAGTTATCAAGTCCTCGACGATTTGGTAATCTAATTTTTCGTCGTCAAGTTTTTGGCGCCGTTGCCGGGGACTTCGGCAATTCAGTGTGCTAACGGTAATTTTTCTAATTTCTTTGTAGCTCTCAATCTCTGACGAATTACGACTCGAAGATTGAGAGGGCGTTCCGATGAAGACTAAGAAACAACCGCCAACAACAACCAGATAAAGACGATATGGCGGAGCAGCCTGGAAACGGAGCACCAAATGAAAACAATGTCATGGCGAATCCAATCCTACTGGCAAATGATCGTAATAGGCCCATTCGAGACTATGCATCGCGTAACCTCTACGATTTCTCTCCAGGAATCATAAGGCTTGCCCTTGATGGATCCCGATTCGAAATGAAACCGGTGATGCTGCAGATGATCCAGACTGCTGGGCGGCATGGCGAGGATCCGCACGCCCACCTCTAGAGCTTCATAGAAATCTGCAACACTTCTGTGTTCCCGAATATCTCTACCGAAGAAGTTTGACTAACTTTGTTTCCATTTTCTCTATGTGATTAGGCAAGAAAATGAGCTATTCTCTCAAACCGGGAGAGATTACTTCGTGGGAACAAGTCGTCGAAAAGTTCATGAAGAAATATTTTCCACCAACTGAGAATGCCAGAAAAAGGAAATTGGTGCGCGAAAATTGGAAGTCAATTTTTACTCGACAACCAAAATCCCTTGGATGCATTATGTGATGCATGTTCCTAAGATATGCGTTGATAGTCATACAGCGATGGTCATGCGTTGGAATGAAAATTGCGTTAACGAATGTATGCGATGACCATGCATCCTACCACAAGTTTTCTTGCATTCATGCCATGTATAACATGAACGCAAGTTTCTCAGGTAATCCGAGTCGAACACAGGGGCTTGTAACTATATGTTTGCGGTGATGTGCATGCGACAGTTGAATAAAAGAATAAAGGGGATGTTGCTAAGTTAATCCTACTCTTACTCCTATCTATTAGACAACGCAATGAGAATATGCATGAAAGGTAGAGATGCGACAAACCTTGACATGAAATAAATGTATGGGAAAGTAGATAAAATGCGAAGATGTTTTCATCGCAAAACTTAAGAGTGATCGCAAGGGCAACCCTAGTCAACGCAATCCATGCAATCATGCTACACACATGTGAACCTAACTTTAGGACGTATGCGGTGTATCTGCGATATTGCTAAGAAGCCTATGCCTGCCTAGACCTCCATAACCCGTTCACTAGCTCTCGTCGCATGAGCATGCTGCCGCATAACCCCTTATCCTTCTTCCTGGACGCATGCAAATCCATTCTGTAGGGTGCATACGCTGTGTAAAGCAAATAGAGCTTATCTCTAAGATCCCCATTCTTGCCTATGCGGTCCAATCCACTCTCTCGAGTCTTAGATTTGGGTTTTAGACTACTCTCTCAAGTATGCCTAAATGATGAATGATGCGCTGATAGGATAAGGTAACCGCATGAACTTGATTGACGCTAGGTTGTTACTATCCCTAGTGAACAAGAAAACATTGCTTAATGCGACCAACCACTTACCCTCTTGGGCAGTTGGTTGTTGCTGACTTTACTTATAGACAAGCATTGTGTTAGCCTATAGACAGGCGTTGCCGCAGCTTCACACTAAGCAAATAAGGTTACTCACACACTCACGCAATGCATATCTCTCGATAGGTTGCTACATGCTTCATATCCCTAATCCACACGACTAAGTATGCAATACCCAAGCAATCTCACTAAGCGTTGCAATGAAAGTAAAGATACTAAACAAAGAAGATGGAGATGGAGTCGAAGGAATAGAGAAATGCATTGAAAACACATTGTATTAATTTCTTAATTCAAAATGTCATATAATACAATATAGGAAAAGAAAGGAAAAAGAAATGACTGGCTGGAAGCAAAACTTTGCTTCCAGCGGATGCGCGTCAAGGTTGACGGTGGTGCCATGGATTGGCGGAGAAGCTGACTCTCTCGAGATCTAGCTCCGGTCGAAGGCTCCGGTCATCACTCAGAATGGATGAAGGAGTTGAAGAACTCCCAGCGACTTCTCACGTATTTTGTCTGGATCACAAGGATTCGCCCCAGGCGAACATCAGGTGAAAACCTTGAGCTCATCGGCTTTTATTTATAGAGCTTGATCGTCGACAGCATTAATTGGACTGCTCTGAGTCTGACGTTCGGCGCGCTCGTTCTTTCTGAACCTCTGCCACCAACGGCGTGGTAGGTGAAATGTCAACATCAGCTTTGGACTTTCTCGAGGTAGATGCATTGATGCGTTCATTCCACCTACCATACATTGATCCCATTAGAATGTGTTGTTGCGTAGCCGCAATCATTCAATGGCCGCATTCGTTTAACACTACAACTCTACATGATGACCGCATTTGCTTGACGAGTGCAACTCCCATGGATGGACGCATTATGGTGATCACCATATCATCCATGCGTTGATTGATGTGTTTGCCTTTGCGATGGAGTGTTTCTCCGTATGCGGTTGTCTATGCGATGGTTTGGTTTCCACGTTGGCGTTCATTTCCTGCATTGGCTACAAAATAGAACATTGAACGCATAATACGCAAAGTAATGGGTTAGCTCATGCTGATCGACGCAAACTCTTTTTCTCATGAATTTCTAGCATGATCGACGCAATTTCTGCCTAACAACCTTCATAATTCTAAGTAAAAGGACTAAGATGGCATACATTTCTGCATGTCATCAGAAATTAATAAGGAATTTTGAATAAGAAACTGACGAATCGCTCAGTGATGCTTGGGTGAGGTTTAAGAGGTTGGTAAGAGACTATCCACACAACGAATTACCAGACTGCTTGCAAATGAAGATCTTTTATCAAGAACTGAACCCTGCTTCGCAGACCACTGACAATGTGGCAGTAGCTGGTTGTCTACTTGACAAAACATATGAGGAGGAAAAAAATATACTTGATCGCATTTCCAAAAATCATGAAGATTGGATAGAAAGCGATCAAAGATTAAGAATTGGAAACAATGACGCAAACAATGGGGCCACATCCCTTCAGAACCAAATGACTGCGATGATGAGTTTGATACAAGGCATCGCGATTAACAGTACAGGAGCGAACAAAGGGCAGGTCAACGTAATTGCTCAAACGACTGCAAGTTGTGTCATCTGCGGAGCGTGCATCCAATGGAAGAATACCCAGGAAATCCACAGTCAGTATGCTTCATAAAGAATAATCCTTATTCTGACACATACAATCCCGGGCGGAGAAACCACCCCAATTTCGCATGGAAAAATCAAAATAAAGCTTTCAATCAGTGGCGCAAAAAGAAGGGCCACCCAAATTTTTCCCACGAACCAACGGTCAGTCGCATAACCAAGCCAGTAGTTCGCAGACACCACAATCTTCGTCCTTAGAAAGCTTGCTGAAGCATTACATTGAGAAAAACGATTGCTTTAGAATCAAGCAACGTCCATCTGAAATCTCGAAATGCAGCTAGGACAGATTACAGGTGAACTTAAAAATAGATCGCAAGGAGCTTTACCGAGCTCAACTGAGCTCCCTTGCAACGCTAGGGATACGGGGAAGGAACAATGCTTAGCAGTCTCCTTGCTAAGCGAGAAAACGACTGCAGAAGTAGAAAAGGAACCCATCAAGATCAACTTGAATGTAGTGACAACTGAGGACCCGTGGACGTGTAACTCAAAAGAGTCCAAGCAGATGAAACCCGAAGTTGCGTCCACCCTCTAGCCTCTAGATCATGAGATAGAAGAAGTCCAGTTACCACCATTGCCGCAAAGATTGAAAAAGAAACAGAATGATTACGAAAAGATCGCGACAGTGGCAGTAACGCAAAATGCGATGATCCCACCAAAAATGTGCGACCCAGGAATCTTCACGATATCATGCTCCATTGGAGGGGTTTACAGTGGCCAAGCACTATGCGATCTTGGGGCGAGTATAAACGTAATGCTGCTATCAATCTTCAAATGATTGAATATAAGCAACCTTACGCCCACGATGGAGACTCTCATACTTGCAGACAGATCCTGAATCCATCCTGAGGGAAAGTTGAAAGACACTGCAATCTCAATTGATAAATTCATCTTGTCGGCAAACTTCATCATTTTGGATTATAAAGCAAACGAATATGCGCCAATCATATTGGGACGACCATTCCTCTCGACCGGTCATGCCCAATTTGATGTGCACAAGGGGGAGATTATGATGAACATTAATGGGGAAAGGCTCCGGATTAAGGCAGTCAGGATTCCAGAAGATTGAGAAAGAAGAAAAAGCCACCATGGACGTGAAAAGCCTAGCTTGAAATAAGCAGTCCCTGAGTTACTATGCGACTCAACCTCATCAGGAACGCAAACCTTTTGAATATCCTTTTTCTACATCAATACTTCATGAACTTTCATCATTTTATTATTATTTGTTATCGCATATTTACTTCTTTGCTATTAAAAAAAAACTTGTGATCATGCTGAACGATTGCGGTAAATGATTTTGTTAAACTTCTTCTTTTTTATGATTATTTGACCCTCTCAATATTTTTCTTGCAACGATCGAGGTACACGATTGCGGAAGCGCTACACGAAGACGCAACTACTTTCGTCACCGCAATCCAAAGAAAGAAGATCGCCGCAAAGCAGGATGCATCAACAAACAATACGGGCGACAGCGCAAATTTGGGGGTTGTATTCATCCTAGACATTATTCCAAATTTTGCACCATCGCATTGCATTTTAATTTTGAAAGTTTTATCACCGCATCCTCTTTGATACCGCAATCATTTAACATTGATAAATTTAGTAAGTCGCCACATGCTTTCTCTTTACTAATTATGATTTCAATGATGAAACACATGCTTCTATTTTTTTCGTATACACTAGAGTCAACTTAATCTTAGAAAAGTCACCTTATGAAATATTTCTAGAAGTTAGTGGTCTGCTAGCTTTCTTTCAAACTGACCCTTTACCAAACTTCCTAAGAACATCTCATGACTTCTTTCAATCTATTGGCAATGAGGACATTGTCGCATTTTAAATTTGAGGGTGAGGTATTTATTTTTCGACCTTGCTATTTTTAGTTCTTTAAAAAAAATTAAAATAACAACTCCACTGTCAACACAATGGGGAAACCCATGTTGATAAGAGTTAAGTTGTGAAGGGCACTTACCCGTAGTTGGATGTCCGCATGACACACGTGGGGGCAAGCCAAAACGAAGGCGAGGCACTTGGATCAGCGCAAGGTTAGAGAAAAATAATAATGTAAAAAATATGCAAGGATAAAAATCATTGAATATCCAGTGAAAAATAAAGGTTTTTTGAAATAAATCATGCAATGTCCTGGAATCTAGTAAAGCCTTTTTGAAGGTTAAACTTGCGGTCCCTAGATTTTAGAAATATTTTAAGAAGAGACTTGAAAAAAAATTAAGGAAATTTTTGTGTATAGGATTTGAATGAAGTATCCTTGAGAAATCTAGGAAAAGAAATTGCGGTCGACTTTCTAAAAGAAATCTTTAGCTTATGCTTGAGGACAAACATTGTTTAAATTTGGGGGTGTAATAACGGGCAGGATTGCACGCTATTACAGTGCTAAATTATTAAACAATGCAGGTTTGCATTAATAAAATATATAAGATTGCATCTGAAAAGTATTAAGTTTGTAACATTGCAGTCACATGCGTTCATCGCATAAAAATGGTTAACTTTTTTTTTGTGTGCAGAATATGCGTTGACGCAAAGCGTAAAATGCAATCACAAGAAAGCAACAGTCGAGCGCAGCGTTACCGCAAGGCTTTGCGGTGATTTGTGCTCGCAAATATCTGTTCAGATGGATTGCCGCATAGAGTTGCCACAACTTGATGGGCGCATCTGGGTGAAAAGTATAATTAATCACGATGGGACAGAAAGCTGATGACGGTTGAGTCCGAATTAAGTTAACAAGCTGCTAACGATAGCAAGTACACTCAGCTTGTCGGTGACAAATATTCGGCGCATCAGACAGGGAATTAAAGCCATCCCATCAGTGCAATCATAAGAGAGAAGATGCCTTTCACCCTGAAGCTCTATAAATACCGAAGGCAATCTTTAGAAGAGGATAGTTCGGACAGTTAGAGAATTTTCCATTAAATAAAATAGCCTTGTTCATAGTTTTCCTTTTTATTTTAGAAGGCGGAGGGAGAGAAGGGAAGAGACGTCGGAAGATCGCTCAGGGTAACTCGAGAGAGAACCCAGAGGCGTGGAAAAGTAGAGAGCGGGCCAACTCTCATGAGAGCGAGAATATCTTTTGAACAGAGTTGTAAAAGCCTTAGGTAGCAAGAGATTGCTACCAGGCTCTTTATTCTCATATTGTATTGTTATTTTGTATTTCAACTCTATATCTATACAATGGAACTTCTTTATCTACATCTATTCACTCTCTTAAAAGCACGCCTGAGTAGCTAAATTTATCGAATGGGTTGAGAAGAACTAAGCTAACATGACCTAGGATCTTCATCACATGCGATTATCTTGTTTTATGTTGTGCCCAACATCCCTTTAGAGTTACTCGAGAGAGAGTCTAAAGAAAGAACCTAAGACTTGAGAGAGCTAGGTTAGAATCTAGACTCAAGAGAGCAAGATTAGATCTGCATAAGCAAGAGATAGGGACTTAGAGATAAGTTCTGTTTGCCAACCTGCATCGCATGCACTGTAGAGATAGGTTATGATATTATGTGGTCGCCTTATTTGTGTGTGTGTCATTTTGTCATCGCATAGATAAGAATAGAGGCTTATGTGTAGGTCCTATAGACTCATCGCATATATCGCATGCATTCTAGTATTAGAAGCCGTAGCATTTGCGTCGAGAAATGATTTGCTATTGTATGTGTGTTGCATGATCACATAACATGAACTCATCCTAGGAAGTGTTAGCTGAAACCCTTCTTAACCCGTTCCCTGCATATTCATCGCATCTTCAGTATTATCTACTCTTTTTGTAACTCCGCTGCATACATTTATTTTACACCGCAAACAACAACCCAAAAAAACTATTTGAATTATTTGGTTACCGCAAGTCTTCTTGAAAATTATCACCGCATACTATTTTCCCTAGTCCCTAAGTTCGACCCTGGACTTACCAGAAAACTCAATGGGGTTTATACTTGGATTCCGCTGAGAAAACTTGTTGCTCAATGCATTTCCATCCCCGCATTTCAATCCATAATTTCACCTCATAAAATACTGCATCAAGTTTTTAGCACCGTTGTCGAGGACTTGGCAGCTAATTATTTGTTGAGTTTTGTGTCTCTGCAGGCAACCTTTCTATCTTAGGAGTATTGTAGCTTGTGTGACCAAGTTGCAAACAATATTGAAGTGTAGGCGATGCGCCAAAAGTTTGTATTGACCCCAAGGTGGAAGGGCAATCATTCGCATGAGCTGAAGGTAATTCTAAAGCACATGGTGGCCAACACGCGCCCAACAATTGCCAGAAGTTCCAAAGGTCAGGACAAACTTCTTGATCCAAGCAGTTGAGAGAAATCTCCTGCATGAAAGACTCCTTGCGGTGACAACACTCCAATTTTTCCAGGGACATCTCCTACTCTATCTTTACCGTGCTTTCTTAGTTTAGTTTATTTTTATTTTTATTGTTATTTTGGATATGCAGCTGCTTCCTTGGTTGTGGTGTGTTTGGTCCTTATAGGTGCGAAAAATAATTCTCCTCGGTGCGCAGTACAATAGAAGAGTTTTCTCTCTCCTTCAACGCATGGCTTCGATCGCGTGGATTCCAACGTATGATCGCATGCGTTATTTTGCCTAAGGTCCTTTTCTTGTTATCTTTCATGAATTATCCTTTTGAAATTCTCTTTTCCCGATTGCTCTCCTTTGCGATGTTTCTATGATGGTACGTGTAATTCACCGCATCCGCTAACTAAGCATCGCAAGGCGCTCCCTACTTTTATTAGCTTCTTCAAATTTTGAAAATCTTAAGTTCTATTATGTGCAAACCTTCACTCAAACGTTTATTGCCACATTCTTGTGAGTTTGTTTTTAGCTTTATAGTGAGAATGCTGCCAACCTCTAAGTTTGGGGGTGGCAGCAGTCTCGGAGAAATTGCGTTCATTACATTGCGGTCATTTAAAAAAACAAAATATTTTGAGAATAATAACTCCACTGTCAACGCAATGGAGAAACCCATGTTGATAAGAGTTAAGTTGTGAAAGGCACTCACCCGTAGTTGGATGTCCGCATGACACACGTGGGGGCAAGCCAAAATGAAAGTGAGTTGCCAAGATCAACTCATACGCGCAAATCCTCTATCCGGCGCAAGACAAGAGTTGAGTTGAATATGGAACACAACCGAAGTTGGATGGCCGCATGACACACGTGGGGGTAAGCCAAAACGAAGAGCGTAACCAGGTTCAACCCTGCATTCAAATAAGTCACCGCAAATTTTTGAAGTGTTTTGAACGAACACATTCTCAAAAGCTAAACGCAAAGTTACAGTGAATGAATAAAAAGTTTTTGAGCAAAGGCTTGCCAAATTAAAACTTAGAAAAGATCTTTTTGAAGAAGCAGCCAAAGTGGATGAGAGCATTGCGGCGATGGTTAGAGGTATGAGTAAATTATATTCTGAGAAGTTGGTCATCGCAAAGGAAAGCAAGAAGGTGAGTTTAGAATTTCTTGAGTATAACGCATGCTTGAGGACAAGCATGATTCTAAGTTTGGGGGTGTGATGACATGCAGAAATGCATGTCATCTTAGGCCTTTTATTTAGAATTATGAGGGCTGTAAAGCATAATATGCGGAAATTATTTAGGAATTCATGAGAAAATGAGTTTGCGGCGTTCAGCATTAAGAATCTCGGCTAACCCATTATTATGCGTTATTATGCGTTCAATTTTCTATTTTTGTAGCTAACGCAGGAAGTGGATGCAAGCGCGAAAGCCAGACTACCGCATAGACGACCGCATGCAGAGAAACTCTCCATCGTAAAAGCAAACGCATACGATCAATGCATGGGTGTTGCAGTGATCAGCTGCATGCGTCCATCATATAGAAGTTGCGATCGTCAAGCGATTGCAGTCATCGTGTAGAAGTTGCGGTATTAAGCGAATGCGGTCACTGCACGATTGCGGCTACACGATAACGCATAATAGAGGGATCATCATGAGGTTGGTGAAATGAAAGCATCAATGCATCTCTCGGGAAAATCAAAAGATGATGTTGACATTTCACCTACCACGCTGTTAGCAGTAAAGATTCAGAAAAGGACTAACGCGCCGCGAATGTCAGAATCAGAGTAGTCCATTAATGTTGTCGGCGATCAAGCTCTATATATAGAAGCTGCTAAGCAGAATTTCAATTCATCCAGGGTTATCCCTGCGATCCAGACTAATGCATGAGAAGAAAGCTTGAGAGTTCTTTATCTCCTTCTTCCATTCTGAGTGATGACCGGAGCTAGATCTTGAGAGAGTCAGCTCTACCGCCTATCCATGGCACCAGCGGCAACCTTGACACACATTTGCTGGAAGCAAGATATTGCTTCCAGCTGGTTCTTTCATTTTCTCTTCTTTTCTTATATTGTATTGTATTACATTTTGGGATTAAGGAATTAATATATTATGTGTTCAATGTATTTCTGTGTCTCTTTCGATTCCATCTCCATCTTTCTTTACTTAGCATCATTAACTTTCATTGCATCACTTAGTGAGATTGCTAGAGTATCGCATACTTAGTCATGCAGAGTAGAGATATGAAGCATGTAGAAAACCACTGAGAGGTGTGCGTTGCATGAGTATGTGAGAAAACCTTATTTGCTTAATATGAAGTTGTAGCAATGCCTGTCTATAGGTGGACACAATGCTTGTCTATGAGTAAAGTCAGCAACAACTAACTACCCGGGAGGGTAAGTGGTTGGACACGTTAAGCAATGTAAGCTATTGTTCACTAGAAAAGGAATAATGTTACGTCAGCCAAGTTCATGCGGTTACCTTGTCTTATGAGCGCATCATTCATCATTTAGGCATACTTGAGAGAGTAGTCTAAGACCCAAATCTAAGACTCGAGAGAGCGGATTGGAACGCATAAGTAAGAATGGAGAACTTAGAGATAAGCTCCTTTTGCTATTATATAGCGTATGCACCCTACGAATAGGATATTGCATGCATCCAGAAGTAGGATATGGTTAGTTGCATTAACCACAAACCAATAAACTAAGATCATTGGTTATCGTTGTAACTTAAACATGTATGTGGAGACATACAAGTGGATCATATTTTAAGTGATAACCTGAATGGTCTGTAGTATATGGATAAGAAGGGATACCTTGTCCTAGTGACACTATGAGTATGGCCGCTTTGTAGGTGTAAAAAATGTTCTAAAGTGTTACAAATGATCTGATCCTGATCATTCGTGTATTAGACATGGAATATTTTATACAAAGGATTTTGTATAAGACCGGACCACAAAATGTTTAGTCTCATTATATAACACCGTTCATAATTGAGACTTTCGTTTCATTAGGATGACCATAGGTAACATACATTAATCCTGAGTGAGCTGTGAACTCCTGCCTATGAGGGCAGTCCTTTTATTTGCATGGGTGAGAGTGGCCAGATCGTCGACTCAACAAGCCTACCATTTTGCGGATTCGTCTAATTGAGGAGCTGGGAACTCAGCTACACAAGATGAAATTCACTCCTTCCCCGAAGCAGGGGTAAATAGATAAATTGCTATCTTAAGGGCTGATTTCAGGACTTGAACGATATGACGCCACACTGTCTCTTGGCTCGAGAGGGGTTTAGTCATAGTGGGACTATGATCTATTGTTCATTAGAGAAATCAATGGTACTTAAGGAGTTAGATGTAACTACAGGGGCAAAACGGTAATTTGGTCAAGCTATACTTACAAGCGATTTGTGAAGGGTCATCGTACTGTTGATTGGTTATATCCAATGCTCACAGAAATATATCTGTAGTGCGAAGAGTGCAGCTATTGGTCTTTAGTGGAGTGCCCGATAGTTAACGAATGTTGGATAATGTGATTAAAGAGTTTAGTCAGTTATTCACGTACCGTTGGAGCTTCAAACTACAGGTCCATAATGTCCCCTTAGTAGCTCAATGGATTCAAGTTGAGAATCGTTTTTTGGGTTAATTTGGAATGTTCAAATTAATAAGAGGGTATTTGAGTATATATGATATAATTAAACTAATTCAATTATATATGATATAATTGATATAATGTATTTGATACATTTGATTGGAGGAACTAATATTTGAATATTATTCAAATATGATTTCTATGAATTAGACTCTCATAGCTATTAAATTTAATATAAATATGATTTATATTAAATGTCATAAAATAAAGAAAAAGGACTATGGTTTATAATCCTCCCATTTTAGGGGTAAGATCAGGTGGATAGCTGGGAACGTAGTCCTGCAATATGAAACTTAATCCTACCGATCTTCAGTGATAGTAGATAGGTTGTTCTCTTAAGTACTGACTCCTAGTTCTGAACAAGGGGCTCGACCCTCTTTATGACTGAGAGAGACTCAGTTTATTGGTAGGACCATAAACCACATGTTCATTAGTGGATCAGCGAAAACTTAAGGAGAAAGATGTTTTATAGGAGTAAAACGGTAATTTTGATCCACTTGTGAATACAAACTTTAATTATATTAAATTAAATTAAATTTAAATTAATTAATTAAAGAATGAAAGTGGGGTTATCCCACAAATCCCATTTTCATTCCACCTAATCCAAAGTGATAGTGCTAAATTGAGTGTCAAAATTTAGTTAATTCCATTTTGCATGTCAATTTTGAATACAAGAGAAGTTTAAATTTGATTAAATTCTTCATGCAAAATCAAAATATGAAGAAAAAAAAATCTAGGTTTGGTTTTTCTATTTTTCTGTGATTTAGCTCTCCAACTCTAAATTTCATAAAAACAAGCCTTCTCAATTTGGATTCCACCGCCCAATCTAAAGCTAAGAGGATAGTAGAAAAGTCCTTTTGATAGTCTACATCAAGTTCTCAAGAAAATTTGCAGTAATTAAAGCATTTAAAGGATTCTTCAAAGGTTTTTTTTTTAACCCTAATTTCTGAAAAATTAGACATGCATGCTTAATCACTAAAATTGATGGTGTTAGAGTGCTTAGAATCCAAATTACTTCCGCATGTTGAATGTCAACCCTAAAAATTGGTATCAGAGCATGTTTTAGGCACTCAATTTACGTTAATTTTAACTTGGTGGGTGTTTTCATAAGTTGTATGAAATGGGTTCTGATATGGATATATTACAGTTTTGGCATTAGATTTCTCTTCAATTATGTTGTAATTGTTGTAATTGGCTCTTTGTTTATGGGCCTTAATGTGTGATTGAGAGTCTATAAGTTTTTTAGAGTTAATAGAGTTGCATTTAGGTTGTAATCGAAGAAGAAACGAAGCAAGTTCAGGAGTAAAAACCAGCAGAACACTGCTCCCTTCACAGCGTTGCAACACTGTTCTTTGTCTAGCCCAGAACACATGCGCGCGTCGACTAGCAGTCCAAATGGTTTTGGTTCGATTGGTTCGGGTCATTTAGGTCCGATTCAACCAATTTTGGATTGATTCAACCTTTTTCAAGCCTTGGAGGCTCAGTTCGCGTGGTTTGGAATTGGTTCGAGTTTGTTCGAGTGGTCCAATGGTGTTTTAAGACTAGTTTTAATTATTTTTGTAATAATTTAGCTTGTTTGCTTGCTTAGGGTACCAAAATTGGTCCATATCAGTGCGTTTAATTATTTATGCATTGTGGAATGTATGTTATGATTAAATAAATCTTGTATGGGCATAATGTATGCCGTGTAGATTTAAAATCCCACCATAGGAAGCATGTATCATGCATTGAAAGTATGTTATAATTTGTTACAATATATAGTATGCATGATTTAGGGTTTCATATGTTTAATATAATTTGTTATATTAAATTATGAAATTCTTGGTATATGTTATGGATGGGACAACCTGTCTATAGTTTTATAAAGTGTTAAAAAAGAATTAGACATTTAAAATCTATAACAAAGATAAGAACGTTCACCTAGGATTAACTCATACAAATTGTTTTTAATTAGTTTAAATAGGTCGTTATCTTGTAAACTATGGTTACAAACTTATCCGGGCTAAATTCTTTCTAGGGTTGGAGGTACTTAAATTGACGGTTTATGGAACACCAGCTACCTGGGGATTTTAGCCAATTCTTGAGTATTGTTAATCCAGTTTTATAAGCATGCATGAGCGATGTGAGGTAATAAATTGGTTTATCATTTAGACATCGTAGATTAAATCCAAATATAAACTTTATACTTTGATAAATCACCTAGACTTAAGTTGTTTTTAGCTGAAATGTACCTGAGTAAACAGTTACCCAAAAACGATGGAACATTTTAGTAGGAGGTTAATAATATATACGATATATTGTTTTTAGCTCTCACGTCCCTAAGAGTTCACGTCCTGAGATCCATGTTCGGCTTCGTGTCGCTTTTACCACGACTGCTCCATTCGGAAAGTGTTTGCATGCGTCAATAACAAAGTGAATAGGGGAAGTAGTTCATAGTAAGTGGGTGTAGGAAATGTGTCAACAAATCCTGTGGTCTCTTCCATTAGGTTACACCATTAGATTTCTATGTTCCACTGCGTGTCGTTTTTAGGTGACCGCCCATTCAGAGGGATGTAACATAGGGATCGAAACACTGCAAATTTCGTAAATAAATAAGGTTTCTTAGTTCCATCTTAAGCTCTGTCTTCCAATTGGAGCTTTGTCTTCAGCTTTGAAATCTGAAAATGGAAGGTCACACTTACAAGAGTTACTTAGTAAGTTCTTGACCAAAAATGACAACTAAATGACTATAGAAATAAAGAGTTATTCTAGTATTAGTATTTAGTCAAGAATGTCTTACTTTAATGAAGGAGTATTTGACTGCCCCCTGCATCTATTCTGACTCACTAAAGTATCATTGCAATTAATAATGAAATATGGGTACATTATTACTTTTGCTAAAATAAATTGGATTTAAAAGCAGTTTACTAATAGAATTTGTTTATATTTTCAGCATGTCGAATTATATCATCCAACTTTTAGCTTCCGATAATTTAATGGCGAAGGTTATTCAACCTGGAAATCGAATATCAATACAATACTAGTTGTAGATGATTTAAGGTTTGTTTTAACGGAGGAATATCCTCCAATTCCCAGCTCAACCACAAATCGAAATATTCAGGATGCATATGACAAATGGGTTAGTGCAAATGAAAAAGCTCGAGCCTATATCTTAGCCACCATATTTAATGTGTTGACTAAGAGGCATGAGAGCATGGTCACCACTAAGGCGATCATGGAATCATTGCAAGTGATGTTCGAACAAGTGTCCTCATCCGTCGACATGATACTCTCAAATACGTTTACAATTCTCGTATGAAGAGGGAGCCCTCTACTAGAGAACATGTCGTGGACATAATTGTCCACTTCAATATCACGGAGGCAAATGAGGTTGTCATAGATGAGAAAAGCCAAGTCGGCCATCATGGAATCTTTTTCGAAGAGTTTCCTGCAATTTCGTACAAATGTAGTAATGAACAAAATAGAATATAATCTGACTAGTCTTCTTAATGAGCTTTAGATTTATCAATCCCTGATGAAAAATAAAGGTTGGGAAAGGGAAAAAAAATGTTGTAACCCCTAAGAAATTCCAAAAGAGATTGTCATCTGGGACTCTCTGATAAGAAGTCTGGACTTTCTACTTTTAAAGATAAAAGTATCCAAATGAAGAAAAGGGTAAAGGGAAAAAGAACGCTCCTGCAAATAAAAGCAAGGCAAAAGTTGATAAAGGTAAATATTACCATTGAAACAAGGACGGACGTTGGAGAAGAAATTTCCTAGAGTACCTTGGACTAAAGAAGGTTAAGAAAGAGAAACAAGGTAAATATGATTTACTTGTTATTGAAACATGTTTAGTGGAAAATTCTCATTTGACCTAGATATTAGATTCAGACGTCGTTAACCATATTTGCACTTTCATCCAGGAAACTAGTTCCTGGAAACAGCTGGTAAAGAATAAGATGACTTTCAAAGTGGGAACATGTAAAGTCGTTTCAACTCGTGCAGTAGGAGATTCGAAGTTATTTTTCGGAGATGCCTACATTTTGTTAAAAAATGTATATTATGTAAATGATATAAAAAGGAACTTAATATCGATCTCTTGTTTACTAGAACATATGTATAAAGTTACTTTTGATATCAATGAATTGTTCATTTGTTCACGAGGCATTCAATTATGTTCTATTAAACTTGAAAATAACTTGCATATGTGAAAACCAACTGAAGAGAAAGCTATTTTAAGTATATAGATGTTTAAAATAGATGAAACTCAAAATAAAAAAATGAAAAATTTCTCCTAATGTCTATCTTTGGCACTTAAGACTTGGACACATAAATGTCAATAGGAATGGAGATTGGTAAAAAGTAGACTCCTAAATCGGTTAGAAGAGAACTCTCTACCTCTATGTGAATCATGTTTTGAGGGTAAAATGACAAAAATATATTTTATAGGAGAAGGTCTTAGAGCCAAAGAACCTCTAAAGCTTATACATTCAAACCTCTGTGGTTCGATGAACGTTAAAGCACGAGCAAGATCTGAACATTTCATTAGTTTCATTTATGATTATTCTAGATATGGTCATATTTACCTAACGCATCATAAGTCTGAAACTCTTGAAAAGTTCAAAGAATATAAAGCAAAGGTTGAGAACCTAGGTAAAAAGATTAAAACACTTCGATTAGATCGATGTGGTGAGTATATGGACCTAAAATTCCAGGACTATTTGATAGAACACGAAATTCAGTCTCAACTCACAGTACCTGGTACGCTACAACAAAATGATGTAGCAGAGAGAAGAAATAGAACCCTATTAAACATGGTCGTTCAATGATGAGTTACACTCAATTGCCTAATTCATTTTGGGGATATGTAGTACAGATTGTAGTATATATTTTGAACATGGTTCCTCGAAAAGTGTTTAAGAAATACCGTACGAGTTATGGAGAGGGCATAAAGGTATTTTATGCCACTTTAGGATTTGGGGATGTCCAACACATGTGTTGGTGCAAAACTTAAAGAAATTGGAATGACGTTCTAAAGTATGCCTTTTTGTAGGATACACTAAAGAAACAAAAGGTGAACTGTTTTATGATCCTCAAGAAGATAAAGTGTCACACCCCCTACCAAGCCTTGTCTCCCCGACTCAAAAGGAGACGTGAAGACAGCTGATACCACCTTTGTGATACCAACTGCCCAACTTCATACCATTTCGCAAATAGCTAATAAATGAGAACTTAATTAATTTTTATAGACAATTATAAGGTCTGTACTATTATACAATAATAGTTTTAACAATCCTAATGACTTTCAAAGATAACCCAATCCGATTCTCACATTGTGAGAGAGTAGCAGTTCCAGAACTTGGGTGACTTTTCCCAGAACGTTTCGCTTTCCGCTACCGGGAGGGGGGGGGAGTAAAACATTGGAAAACATGAGCTAGAAAGCCTAGTGAGTGGTACCTTTCAAAAATGAAAATAAGTTTGATTTAAGGAACACATTTGTGGGAAAATAATTTTCACATGAAAATATTCATCACAATAATAATGAAACCCTTCCAGCTTGATAACTGGATAACCCTGGCATGATCATGTATCTCCTTAAGTATTCCTGTGAATTCCCGATATGAATGATGTGGAAACAATTCCAATACCCTTATAGCTCGCTGAATGTGCACATGTCGACATTATCCCCCTAGACATGTTGTAGGCACGCTAATAATTCCCTAGGGTACAATCCTAGTTTCCAATGCAATCACAATAAGCAAAATATCATGCATTAACTCAACCAATAAAATCCATAAAACACACCATCACACACACACACATAACATAACTGTTGGGATTGGTGTCCTAATTCTCCCAAAGTCTCGTTGTTTGTAATGATATACATTATTTTTTTGAATAAAATAACTATTATTTCATTCTGGCATTTACTCATATCTAATAAACAAAGCTCCATGGTTATCTTATGTAAACTTAAGCATGTATATGTGACATACAAGTGGATCATGACTTAAGTGATATCCTAAAAAGGTCTGTAGTATAAGAATTAAGGTGGGATACCCGATCCTTGTGACACTACAGATACGGCCCGCTTTATAAAGGTGTGCAAGTGTCGTAAACTACTAGAGATGGTAAATCCTAACCATTCATGTGGAAACGTGTGAGTGGGGGTGTCCTATACAAAGAGTTTATATAAGACTAGACCACGAGATGACTAGGCTCTGTATATAACATCATTGATACTAGAGACTTACATCTCACCTAAACGACCATAGGTGGCACGACCTCAATCTTGAGTGTTTTGGGAACTCCTACCTTTGAGGGCGGTCCTCTGATTAGTATGGGTGAGAGTGGCCAGATTGCCAACTCAACATGCCTACCTTTTTGGGGACTTGTCTGATATGAGAGTTGGGAACTCAATACACAAGATGGAATTCACTCCTTTCCCAAAGCAAGAATAAGTTGAGAGATTGTCCCTTTAAGGGCTGATTTTGGGGCTTGAACATAGTGGTCATAGCTTTTCTTTGGAAGAGAGACTCAGTCATAGTAGGACTTAATTTATGTTCATTAGAGGGATCAGTGGTACTTAAGAAGTTAGATGTAACTACAGGGGCATAACGTTATTGGCCGAGTTGTACTTACGAACGATCTGTGAAGGGTTGTGGCACTGCTAATTGGTTAAGATGGACACATAATATATTTGTGGTAAGAAGAGTTTAGTTGTCGGTCTTTAGTGGAGTGTTTGACAGTTAACGGATGGTGGATCCCGTGACTAAAGAGTTTAGTCAGTTATCCACGTACCGTTGGAGCTTCAAGTGACAGGCTTATAAGGTCCCCTTGGTAGCTCAATGGATTCAGTTGAGGATCAATTCTTGGTGTTGATTTGAAATATTCAAATTGACAAGAGGTAATTCGATTATATATGATATAATCGATATGGTGTATGAGATACATCGAGTAGAGGATTAATGTAAATGAGATTTACATTAAGTGCCATGGAAAAGAAAAAGAGCTATGGTTTGTATGAGATGGAATATTAAAACTATAGGTTATAAATATAATATGGTAAGTTAGTTATCATTTATATTTATAATAATATTAATTATTTGATATTAATTCTTTTTCTCTAATAACCAATTGATTGGGAAGTTATTGGTAGTTTCATGGTAACCGTGAGATAAAAGAAAAATTGTTTTCCTAATTTTAGTAAGTTATGTAATTTTGTTGTTTTAAGATTTTCCCCTCTCGAAATAATCTCACGGAAGTTGTCAAGTAAATAGGATTTACTAAGAGACAACTTAAAGCTAGCTAAACGATGTGTAGTGTTTGTAGGTTCCTCTACACATGGTTTGTTGTTTGAACATAAAAATTAAGACAACAAAATCCATCAAATTAAGACATGGGTAATGGGCATATTTATGCTGAGCTTGGGAGCTTGATTTTTCTGGTATGTATTGCACATTATAAGGATGATGTCTTAGGCTTTCCAGGTTAAATATTAATATAGACAGTTAAGGGTCTTCTAAATCTTACCATGTTACTCCACTTCATTACATTTTCATGCAACGTGAAAATATAGCCATAGTGTCAACTAGAAGTCGTAATTTAAGAAGAAGTAAGAAGTCCAAAAAAATAAATTTAGGGCTAAAGAGAAGAGAAGTTTGTGGATATTACGAAGTGGGAATGTAGACCTATAGATCTTGTTCAACTTCAAGCCCTAATCTAAAAGCCTTGCAACTTAACAAAAATAATTTTAAAAACAATTATCCAAATCCAATGAAACACCCATATATAGAATCCTTAAGAGCTATCTCACAACATTCAAAAGAAAAAGAAAGAACACAAAGTCCCCCAAAAAGGAAGAAGTAATTGAAGTTCACCTTTGGTAATGCGATAAGAAATGAGAGTTCACATTCTTTCGTTTGGAGAGCTCCAAAGAATGATAAATTGAAGAGGAAAATTTGAATAAGATGGAGATTTCGATGTCAAGGAGAGTCTGCGAGGAGAAGTTAAAGTCGAGTGCAAAAAGTTGAGAAGTTGATCGAGGAGAGTCTGAGCGAGGAGAACTTGATCGAAGTCAATCAAGGAGAGTCTAAGCGAGGAGAAGTCGATGTCGATCGAGGAGAGTCTAAGCAAGGAGAGCTCGATCGAAATCGATTAAGAAGAACTCAATATCGATCGAGGAGAGTCTGAGCAAGGAGAATTCGATGTTGATCGAGGAGAATCTGAGCAAGGAGAACTTGATCGAAGTCGATCGAGGAGAGTCTGAGCAAGGAGAACTCGAAATTGATCGAGGAGAGTCTGAGCGGGGAGAACTCAAAGTCGATCGAGGAAAGAGTCTGTGTGAGGAGAATTTGAAGTCGAATAGTATTTCGAAAGAGGGCAAAAAGTCAAAGTTGATCGAGAGGGCAAAATGGATTTCGAACGCGTTTTCCATATAGATTTTGAACGCGCATTTTTTTCATTTTTTATTCCCACTTTTCTTCCACTTTTCCTAGCTATTTTATCAAATGGCTCTTTATAAAAAGTTATTAAATGTGATATTTATTGCAGTGGGTCCTACCATAAACAAATCTCTCTCAAACCATTGAGAGGGAGGGGCCAATTTTTCAAGATTTGGAGTCAGCACTCAAGAGAGCAATTTATCTACTTTCCCTAAAAGCAGGAAGGAATGAGTTCCATCTTGTGGAGATATGTTCTCAACTCCCTACTTGAACAAATCTTCAAAATGGTAGGCTTACTGAGTCGCCGACACGGGCCACTCTCACTCATACAAATTAAAGGATTGTCTTTATAGACAGAAGCCCATAACCCATTTAGGATTGAGATTAAGTTACTTACGGTCATCATATGAAATGTTCTCTTCAATTAACGATGTTATAAAGAAAGAATAAAACATTTCGTGGTCCGGTCTTATACAAACTCTTTGTACAGGATACTCATACTCACATGTTTTCACATGAATGATTTGAATCAAATCGTTTGTAACACTTACAAAGTGGATCGTATCTGCAGTGTCACCAGGATAAGACACCTAACCTTATCCATATACAACAGATCTTTTAGGTTATTACTTGAACATGATCCACTTGGATATCTACCATATACTGTTCAAGCTACATAAAATAACCTTGGAACTTACTTTATTGGATTGAGTTAATGCGTTCTAAATGTCGAATAAAATACTGCTTATTTTATTAAATAAATAATTTGTATTTATAAATTACAAACTATAAGATCTACGAGATTTAGGACACTAAATCCAACAAAATTAACAAAGAATATCTCCCATTATTTTATTTAATTTAAATATATATTAAATCCTATTTAATATATAATTAAATAGAAATATATTAATTAATTAACAATTAATTAACTAATAATTAAAAATCATATATTTAAATTCATTTGAATCATATTAAAATAACATCCTCTCACATAACTATAGTTGTAATATGAATCTCATTCATATTAATTTTAACCTATAGTTTTAATATGAATCTTATTCATATTAATTTAATATTTGAATCTTATTCAAGTATATATCTTTCCTGTAAACTATAGTTTTAATATGAATATCATTCATATTAGTTAAAACATATAGAATTATATAAAACACATTCATATAATTAATATTTGAATCTTATTCAAATATATTTCTCTCATATATTATATAGTAATAATTATAAATCATATTTATAATTAACTATATATTATAATGTATCGATATACATTAGACTTTATATTTATCACATTAATATAAATTATACATTTATTTCCCTTAAATAGTTTGAATAATTCAAATTATTCCAAAAACATTTGTTCCTTGTTTTAAACCTTAGTGAGCTAGCAAAGGGACCTAATGGACCTACATATTAAAAGCCCCAATAATACCAGATTAATTAATTAAACTCTTTAATTAAATTAATCAACATTCATTAACTACAGGTCACTCTACTAAAGACCTACAGTTGCACTCTTTGCATTATAGATATATTTCTAGGTCCATGGATATAACCAATCAACAGTAAGTCTACCCTTCACAAATCGATTGTGATAACAACTAAGTCAATTTATCATTTTACCTTTGTATTATATCTAACTTCTTAAGTACCACTGATCCCTCTAATGAACAAACAATTTATAGTCCAACTATAACTAATCCCCCTCGAGCCAGTAAGAGGGTGAGACCTCATTGTTCAAGACCTGGAATCAGCCCTTAAGGGAGCAATTCATCTACTTACCCTAAAGATGGGAAAAAGTGAATTCCATCTTATGAAGCTATGTTCCCAACTCCCTACTCGGTCAAATCTTCAAAATGTTAGGCTTATTAAGTCGGCGAATCTGGTCACTCTCGCCCATACAGATTAAAGGATTGCCCTTAAAGACAGGAGTTCATAACTCACTTAGGGTTAAGGTCGATTCATCTGTGGTCATCCTATGGAATGTTAATCTCTTCACTCAACGGTGTTATAATGAAAGACTAATTATTTCGTAGTTTAGTCTTATACAAACTCTTTGTATAAGATACCCTCATCCGCGTGTCTCCGCATGAACGACTAGGATCAAATCATTTGCAACACTTCACAACTATTGTAACAATTACGAGGCTTTAGGACATATATCCCAACAAGTTAATTGTCAGAACATACCGATATTAGTGGAGAAAATCAAGAAGATGCAATATTTTGTTATAATTAGTAATCACGAAAAAATAATGATTAAAACCTCATAACTTTACATTACAATTACATTGTATGCGTAAATATAGATTAACTAAATCTCATAGCTTCATATTACTATTACACTATACGTGTAAATGTATATTAGTTAACGACCAGAACATACTGATATTGGATGAGAAAAATCAATAAGATACAATATTATGTTATAATGAAGAACCACGAAGAATGATGTTTATTTCATATGTATAAACAAATGAAAAAAAAAAACGTGATAATGGTATAATAATATAATAATATAATATGAAATAAAACTGATAAAAGTATAAACGAATAAATTGAAGAACAGATCGAAACAAATAAATAACAATGTGTATAAACAAATGAAAAAAATACTTAGATAAAAATTGAACCTGGTAACAAAAAGTTAAAGAAATTGAAAATGGTTATATAAAACCAAATATGCAAAAAAAAAAAAAAAAAAATACCAAAGAGATACTTGGGGAGAAAAATCAGTAAGATTGTTTGTTAAATGGAAAAATATTTAAAGTCTAAGGTTTAATTTATTTAGTTTTTTATTGAATCAGTACGTTTGAAATATGATCATTCATGGTTTTACTATTACACTGTATGTATAAATGTTAGTAACTCAAGTTTCAACAGTTACACTAAGGGCAAACCATTAAACATAAGTCCAATTAGTTGTAGAGTTATAGCAAAAATTAAAATTGATAACAAAAATAAAACAGATATGTAAATTGATGCTTAATTATGCAAGAACAAACACTTGAAAATGGTTAACGAATATATAATAATATAATAATATAATATGAGATAAAACAAGATAAAAATATACCCTAAATACTTGAAAAAAAATATTTTTAAAAGAAGATAAAACTGAATTTAATATGAAATAAGACATACTAAGACATGATAATAATGTAAACAAAGATGAAAAAAAATGAATGTATAAACAGATGAGAAGATCTAGATAAAACGGAATCTTGTAACAAATAAAAAATTGGTTAGATGAAAAATCAATTTTATAGACTAAAAACTAGGAAAAAAAAAAGATGAACAAACATAAAATTGAATCTAATATGAAACAAAACGTGATAAGAAGGTAGACTAATGAATAGAAAAATAAAAATAAAAACACATAAATGTATAAAGAAATGAAAAATATCGAGATAAAACTAAATCTTGTAACAATATTTTAAAAAATTGAAAAATGACTAGATAAAACTAAATCTACACAAAAAAAATATAGATATCAAATAGTTTGGGGAGGAAAATTAGTAAGGATTGTTTGTTTAAATGAAAAAATATTGAAGATCTAGGTTCCATTTATTTACTATTAAAAACTTATAACTCACACATTTACAATTACACTGTGTATAAATGTTAGTAAATTAAGTTTCAATAATTACACTGTAAATATTACAAGGAATGTTCGTAAATTAAGCTTCAACAATTACACGGTAAATATGACAAGGAATGTTAGTAAATTAAGCTTCAACAATTACCAACCCATTAAAGATAGGAATTTTGAAAAGGCAGCTCATGTGACCTCCACCGATTTTATGAAATAAATGGAAGCTAGCTTTAATATCATTATTTGGTCCGTTGCCTATTGAAGCATTAAATTGAAAAGACACTTTTCAAGCATTATTTAACATTGGAGTACCAATTTAATCTAATTTAATGTTTGAAATGAAAAGACACTATTCAAGCGTTATTTAACCTAGTTCTAATACCAAATAATAAAATTAATTATCTTAATCACGTTTGAGAACTCTCCTTTAAACAAGTTGAACCCCACAATAGTAATAAGAATAACCCCGATTAACTAAAAGATAAAAAAAACCTCAAGAAAGCCAAATAGATTTGATTTTGAAAGAATTGATCAAAGATCAAGAAGAAAAGAGAACTTGTTCCTAACTTCAAGATTTCAAACTCTACACAATCTAATTAATCAAACAGATTAAAAGTCCTAAAACATGTATTCTAAACACAAGAATACAAAGAAAATATAAAACTTAAGAGATAAAACTCTAAGAAAATTTTTATTCAAAATCAAAGTTTTGTTCTCAAATAAGGAGATCACAACCCTATTTAAACTAATTGAAAATACACTATGAAAGGACACAACCTTTCATATATTGACTAAATCCATCTAACATCATTTCAACTACTTCATAAATATAAATACATGAAATTAAATTGGTTTATAATTCATTAAACATGTGGATGAATCTAGATTTTAAGATTCATAATGACTCTTGGATGAAAAGATATCTTTTGATGCATGAATAGTTGCAACTCTTCACCATAGCTTGGAGACCTAGATTAGAAGTAAACATTTAATGCTTCAAGAAGACTTTTATCTCTAACTCTTGTTATTGTCAATTATTTGTTTATCATTCTCCCTTTCTTCAAGAAGATTCATCCTCAAATCTTAAGAATCACCATGTAAAGCAATCTTGTAGTCATCATCTCGAGCTCGTCCAAACACTTGGAATGTAACATCTTCACTTGAATTAAATATGAACTTCTCATGTACAACAATTTGTTCCTTGTGCAATGTTCTTTAATGAAATATCAAGAACACAAGAAAAACATAGGAGAAAAAGTCAGTTGGAAAACATAAGTGACTCTCATAATTTTTCTCACTCAATTTTTTTTTTTCATTTCCTCTCTTAACCATACTATCTTTTTTTGCTTTGGTCACCCATGCCTCACTTATTTTTCATTTTCTTAGTCTCAAAACTGTCCTTACTTTGATATACACAATTTGTCATGACCTCACATACTTCAAATATATCATCACTCTCCATAACTACTGAAACTTTCAATTCATTTCCTACACTTTGATGATCATAATCATTCATCTCAACAACCCCATCATTGTAACCTTCGTTTCTGCCTGGTGGATCATTTCTCTCATCTTGAATTTGTTGGTCATCTTCAAGCATTGGACAATCTACTTGACTTGTAATAAAAAGTGTGACTGATTCTTCCTTGCTTGCTCTTGCAACTTCATCCCTTCATTCAATTGAGATATGTAATCTATCAAATTATGTGACCGCAAACTTCCTTGAATATTGTTCCAAAAATTATCATCACTATTGTTGGACACACAATGATTTCTTCTTTCGTGAAACATACCATAAGACTTCCAGTATCTCAAACTTCAGCAAATCTTCTATTATTCTTATGAGAATCATGCAAGAAACTCCAATATAGTCTAGATTGCAAAAAGTAACAAAATCTCGAAGTTTTAAGAAAATATATAGAGAGATGCAAAATACAATTCTTTTTTTCTAATTTTTTTTAGCAAGTATATTAAAATATGAAGAAAATAAAAGAAGATGAAAGGTTACAAGAAAATGATAGATCACTTTTCTTTCTTTTTCTTTTTTTTTTCTTAAACTTTTTTTTCCTTTTCAGCAAGCACAAAAGCATGTGAAGTAAGAAAAATGCAAAGATGAAGAGACACAAAAGAAAGGTGGGAAACAGATGAATTGATTTAAAGAAAGAAAGATGGTATGGAAAGAAAAACAAGTAAAGATATAATTTATTTAGAGCCAAAGCTCTAATAAAAAAAATGTTAAGAAACCCTTAGATGTCGGATCTAAGAACCATGTTGAACAACAAGACCCAAAGAACTCAACTCCAACAGACCCCAAAACTAATTTGATCTCAATCCCTAAGATAGGCTAGATGACAAACTATTTAGATGATCTAATAAATCAAGGATCGAACAAAAGCTTTGAAACTCCCATCAACTCTTGATCTTCAAGCACAAGCAAGATAGATCACTCTGAAGGAATCTAAACTTAGACATCCAGTTAGCAGAAGCGGATCGTTCCAAATCCCATTGAGAAAGAACACAAACAATTACAGTCTAAACGAAACGATTATGCATAAACAGTAAATTACAAGCTTGCTTCTTTAAAAGAATAACAAGGGATAGAGTATGTAAACCTTTGAAGAACTTTCTTCAAGTATCCCTCAATCCTTTAGCAACTCGATCAGTACACGATCTCAACAAACGGAACAGCCAACAACACGAACTAATGTCGATCACTATCGAGTCCAACTCGATCCTTGGTATTTTCGGTGTGAGCAAGAACACCACCATAAGTGTTACCTTGGTATTCTCAGTGTGAGAATCTAGGAATTGTGGGCTCTATGTGACTTTGGATAGAGGAAAGAAGAAGATAGACGATCGAGTAAGTGGGAGATGGATAAAGTCTATCGTATAGACTAGATACTCGATCATTTAGTAAGATGAAGCCTATCTATAATCTTTGCTAATCGATCGTGTAGCAGTGAGTAATCGAGTAACTATCATGTAATAAACTCATGTAGGTTGTGAGACACTATCGTTAGTAAAACGTTTTTACTTGATAGTCCTTTTTTTTTTGTCAAACGACACAAATGAATGATCTTTATTGAATCAACCACTGATTTTAAAAAATAATTTTCCTTTTCTCTCACAGTTGCCATAACTTTTAATAACCTTTCACTCAATCGGTTATTAAAGAAAAAGATTAATTAATATCATATAATTAATACGTTATAAATAAATATAATAACCAACTTATCATATTATATTTATAACCTATAGTTTTAATATTTCATCATATGAAACATATAAACCATAGTTCTTTTTCTATTTTATGGTATTTAATATAAATCATATTTATATTAATTCTTCCAATTAATGTATCTAATACATCAAATCAATTATATCATATATAATTGAATTAATTTAATTATATCACATATAATTAAATTTTCTCTTGTTAATTTGAACACTTCAAACTAACCCAAAATTTGATTCTCAACTTGAACCCATTGAGCTATCAAGGGGACCTTATGGACCTGTAGCTTGAAGCTCCAATGGTACGTGAATAACTGACTAAACTCTTTAATCACGAGATCCACCTTCGTTAACTGTTGGTCACTCCACTAAAGACCGACAGTTGCACTCTTCGCGTTACATATATATTTCTGTGTCCATTGGATATAAATAGTCAACAATGTGATGACCCTTCACAAATCGCTCGTAAGTACAGCTGGACCAATTTACTGTTTTGCCCTTGTAGTTACATCTAACTCCTTAAATACCACTGATTCCTCTAATGAACAATAAGTCATAGTTCTACTATGACTGAGTCCTCTATTCCCAAGAGAGGGTGTGTCCACTATGTTTAAGACCTGAAATCAGCCCTTAAGAGAGCAATTTATCTATTTACCTCTACCTCGGGGAAGGAGTGAATTTCGTCTTGTGTAGCTGAGTTCCTAGCTCCCCAATCAGACAAATCCCCAAAATGGTAGGCTTGTTAAGTTGGAATCTGGCCACTCTCACCCATACAAATCAAAGGACTGCTCTCATGAGCAAGAGTTCCCAACTCACTCAGGATTAAGATCATGTCACCTATGGTCATCCTAGTGAGATGTAAGTCTCAATTATCAACGATGTTATATAAAGAGACTAATCATCTCATGGTCCGGTCTTATACAAACTCTTTGTATAGGATATTCTCACTCTCATGTCTCCACATGAATGGTCAGATCAAACTATTTGTAGCACTTTACAACACTTGTAACATCTACAAAGCGAGTCACATCCTTAGTGTCACCAGTATAAGGTATCCTTCCTTTATCCTTATACTACAAACCATTTAGGTTATTACTTGAAGGCATGATCCACTTGTATGTCTCACATACATGCTTAAGTTACATAAAATACCATGGATCTTAGTTTATTGGATTGAGTAAATGCTTATAAAATAACACTTATTTTATTAATAACAATATGTTTACAAACTATGAGGCTATAAGAGAATTAGGACACCAATCCCAACATACTCCTTACTTGAATGCTTCAAATATTCATGCATTCTGTCTCAAGAACACACAAGAAACAAAGCTTAAAAAAGCTTTCAAGGTTTAGAACACAAGATTTTATATTTTCCAAATCTTCTTCTTTTATGTTGCAAAATGTGAGAAATACAATATTATTTATATTTAATGAAAAGACAATATAAAAAGATGCAACTTTTCATCTAATTGTCTAAATTCATCGCACAACCCTTTAACTACTTTAATAAATGCAAATACATAAAAATTAAATTGATACATTATTTATAAAGAATGTGGATGAATTTGAAATATCAAATTCATGTTGTCTTTTGGGTGGTCTTGTAGCTTGAATAGTTGCAACTCTTCACCTTAGCTTGGAAGTAAACATTTAATGCTTCAAGAAGACTTTTAACTCTAGCTCATTTTATTGCTAATTATTTGCTTATCAGAGCTAGGTTAGATAATGATAAAGAGAACTACCTCAGTCACATTTGAGAACTCCCCTTATTCTAGGTGAACCCCTACAACGATAATAAGAATAACCCAAATTAATAAATTGATAACAACCCCAAGAAAGCTAAACAGATTTGGTTTGAAAAATTGATCGATGATCAATAAGAAATGAGAACTTGTTCCTAACTTCAAGATTTCGAACTCTCCATAATCTAATTGATTAAACGAAATTGAAAGTCCTAAAACATGCATTCTAAACACTAGAATACAAAGAAAGCATAAAACTTGAGAGATTAAACTCTAAGAAAGTTTTCATTCAAACTCAAAGTCTTGCGCTTCAAATGTGGAGACTACAACCCTATTTAAACTAATTGAAAAGATACTATGAAAGGACACAACCTTTCATATATTGACTAAATCCATCTAACACACTTTCAACTACTTCATAAATATAAATACATAGGGATTAAATTGGTACATAATTCATTAAACATGTGTGATGAATATGATTTTTTAGAATCATAGTGACTCTTGGATGAGAATATGACTTTTGATGGATGACAAGTTGCAACTCTTCTTGAAGACTTAGCTTGAAAACAAGCACCGTAAGTCTTATTAAAATCTTTTAACTCTAGCTTACTTCAATGCCACTTATTTCTTTTTTAGAGTGGTGGTTTTTATTATTCAACTAACATTCTCTCATCCTATCATTTTTTTTTGTGTTCTTGATAATCTAATGGAGTCATGGAAAAAGGTGTGGCTATACATAAAGTTTATATATAATAATAAAGAAGATTTTGCCATTCAACTGTTGTTACATGTCTGAAATGATGACTAAATGATAAAGGGAACTATCTCAGTCACGTCTGAGAACTCCCCCTTATTCTAAATGAATTCTCACAACAATAATAAGAATAACTCTCAATAAACAAACTGATACCAATCCCAAGAAAGCTATAACAGATTTGACTTGGAAGATTGATCAAAGATCAAGAAGAAAGGCGAACTTGTTCCTAATTTCAAGAATTCGAACTCTCCACAACCTAATTGATCAAACTAGATTGAAAGTCATAAAACATGCATTCTAAACACAAGAATACAAATAAAGCATAAAGCTTGAGAGATTAAACTCTAAGAAAAATTCATTCAAATTCAAAATCTTGTTCTTCAAATGTGGAGATTACAACCCTATTTAAACTAATTGAAACGGTACTATGAAAGGGCACAACCTTTCATATATTGACTAAATCCATCTAACACTTTTTCAACTTCTTCATAAATATAAATACATAGGAATTAAATTGGTACATAATTCATTAAACATGTGTGATGAATACAGATTTTTAGATTCATAATGACTCTTGGATGAGAATGTGGCTTTTAATGGATGAAAAGTTGCAACTCTTTACTTTGACTTGAAGACTTAGCTTAAAAGCAAGCATTTTAATCCTTATTAAAATATTTTAACTCTAGCCCATTCATTGCCACTTTTTTCTTTATCATTTGAGAGTGGCGGTTTTTCTTATCTAAATAACATTCTCTCATCCTATCAATTTTTTTTCTCATGTTCTTGATAATCTAATGAAGTCATGGCAAAAGGTGCAGCTATACATTAAGTTCATATATAATAATAAAGAAGAAATTACCTCCAACTATTGTTACATGTTCGAAATGATGAGTGAATGATAAAGGTGACTACTTCAATTATGTTTGAGAACTCCCTCTTATTCTAGGTGAACCCCCACAACGATAATATGAATAACCCCCAATAAACAAACTGATAACAACTCCAAGAAAGCTGAGATAGATTTGGCTTGGAAGATTGATCAAAGATCAATAAGAAAGGAGAACTTGTACCTAACATCAAGATTTCGAACTCTCCACAATCTAATTGATCAAACGAGATTAAAAGTCCTAAAATATACATTCTAAACACAAGAATACAATGAAAACATAAAGCTTAAGAGATTAAACTCTAATAAAGTTTCCATTCAAATTCAAATTCTTGTTCTTCAAATATGGAGATTACAACCCTATTTAAACTAATTGAAAAGATACTATGAAAGGACACAACTTTTCATATATTGACTAAATTCATCTAACACCCTTTCAACTACTTCATCAATATAAATAAATAGGGATTAAATGTTGGGTTTTAAGTCCTAAAACTCGTAGTTTGTAAGGAATATAACTTATTCTGAAAATTCAATAAGTTGTTATTGAATATATGAATTGCTTATTTCGTTTTAGAAATAAATCTAATAAACTAAAAGATCCATGACTATTACATGAGTACTTGAACTTTATATGGAGACATAAAAGTTGATCAGATTCAAGTAAATAGTCAAAATGGTCTATAGTATATGAATAAGGTTGGGTGTTTTATTCTGGTAACACTATCAGATGCGACTCACTCTGTAGTTGTTACAAAGAGTTGTAAAGTGCTACAGACGAAGTGATCCTAATTCGTACATGTCATGACATGAGGAGTAGAGGCATCATGTGTAATGAGTTTGCACAAGATCGGACCATGAAATAAGTCACTCTTACTTTATAACGCTGTTTGTTGTTTAAGACTGACTATTTCAAAACGATGACCTAGGTAACTTGACCTTAATCCTGAGTTAACTATGAACTCCTGTTTATTAGGGATTATTCTTAGATTTGCATAGGTGAGGATTGGCTCAACAACGTCGGCTCAATAAACCTCCATTTCAAGGGTAAGACCTAGTAGATAGTTGGGGATATAGGGTGCAAGATGGAATTTACTCCTACCTGCTTTTAGGGATAGTAGAGATTGTTCCTTTAATGCTAACTCCAAGTCTTGAACAAGGGACCCCACCCTCTCATTGGCCCGAGAAGGACTCGTTTGTTGATCGAATCACAAATCAATTGTTCATTAGAGGATCAGTAAGACTTAAGGAACAAGAGGTAATCTCGGGGATAAAACAGCCATTTGACCCAGTTGTTATTATGAATAACCTGTGAAATGTTAACTTACTAATCATGGTTATATCGAGTTGACATAATATATCTATAGTGAGAAGAGGGCAACTCTGGGCTTTAGTGGGGTGACCCAGTAGTTAACGAATGAGGGTTAATTCGACGTAAAGAGTTTAGCCAATTAATCTCGGATCGTTGGAGCCCATAATCTATAGGTCCACGAGGTCTCCCTACTAGCTCACAAATGGATTAGCCTTAGAGTAGCATGATAAGTTGATTTGAAACGTTCAAATTCGAATTAAGGGAATTAGTAATTATATATGATATAATTATGCGTTTGATTTTTGGAATTAAACGAAATTGGAGAATCAATTAATATTTAAATATGATTTAAATATTAAATTCATGAATAGGGACTCATGATAGTGGAATTGGTAAAAAAAATTAAGTTAATACTTGATATTAAATTAATTAGAATTAATTAAATTGTTTAGTTAATTATTTATTATTAATTTTATAAGGTAAATTAATTATTGAATTAATTTTGTAAAATTAATAAAATTTCATTTTTGAAAAGAAATTTAATTTTGGAAATTAATTTGGTCCATAATTCATTAAACATATGGATGAATATGAATTTTTTAAGATTCATAATTACTCTTGGATGAGAAGGTGTCTTTTGATGCATGAATAGTTACAACTCTTTACCATAGCTTGAAAATGAACATTTAATGCTTCAAAAAGACTTTTAGCTTTAGCTTTAGCTTTTGTTATTGTCAGTTATTTGCTTATTACCAAAAAGTCTTATTAATTTTTGTTTTTGTCATTTTTCCAATTGGAACATAAAATTTTGCTAAACTCCAATTTAAATATGGACCACGAATGGGAAAAGATATTTGGCGTTCGGTGAATTTTTTGAATATTTCCTATTATGTGTTTGAGTTATATGATGTACAATTCTTTTTTAACTTTATTTGAAAACTTTCAAAAATAAAGTGTATCAAACTTTTTTTAATACTGATTATATCAACCTTTATTTATTGAATTAATCAGTTATTTGTCTCTTACAGGACATTTTAGTGATTTGATATTTATTAACTAATAATCTTAAATTTTATTTTTCTATTTCTAGTTTTAAAACTTTTTTTTTCCATTTTCAGAAATGAAACTTAAATCGTTTTAAGGGTTGAAACATAAGGGCTT
Organism: Benincasa hispida; assembly: GCF_009727055.1. NCBI lineage: Eukaryota > Viridiplantae > Streptophyta > Magnoliopsida > Cucurbitales > Cucurbitaceae > Benincasa > Benincasa hispida. The sequence goes on along the minus strand of NC_052353.1, from coordinate 14,124,477 downwards.
ATTTAATAAAAAAAATCTAAAAGCAGAAGTTTAAAAATAAAAGATTCAATGAAAATAAAAGATGTGTATTTGGTAGTAAGTTCAGAACTTGGATTATCTTTTAAACAATTGGTTAAAATGTGTCTAATACTATATTTATAAATAACAAAACTAGTTGTAATTACTTACTTAAATTTTAGTTAACAATAAATTATTAATAATGTATTTATGATTATATGTTAAAAGAATTTGTATGATTATTATTTTGTAATATTCTATAATATATAATACATTACACAGTCATATTTTAATTAAAAGAATAAAATTAGTTTATAACATGACATGTTGTATTTCGAAACATTTTTATTATTTTTTAGTACAACTTTGTAGTTCTTTTTAAGAAATAAAATAATAAACTAGCAACTCAGTCAACAAACTTGCTCCCACAAAGTGGAGGAGATCCAATCCGACAAACACCAAGAACGCTACCTACAACCTTAGAGGGAGAGGGAAAGGCATCAACAAAACAAGACCTCAATTCTCGAATAAAGCCGCAGCTTGCACAAGACGGTGTGCCACCTCGTTCGAAAAGTGTGGACACCATATAAAAGATCGTATTTGAGCATCCGCAGCGAGCAAGATAATATCCCTCCCAAAGCCACTCAGACAAATTCAAGTGCTTAAGAAAATGAGAGTTAATGAGCTCAGTACAATCCGACTCCACAAAAATATAGAGAAAATAGCCATTCTAAAATTAGTAATAATATCTCTTTAATCCCCTAGTCATAGCCATACCTTCAAGAATCTTAATAGGTCATTTCACCTGCACTTCTTACAGCCGCAAGGACAGGAGTTCAAAATTTGGAATGTTGTTTTCGAGAACAACTTTACATTTTAAAATTTAGAATGTTGTTTTCAAAATTTACATAGATCACAAAATTTTAAAAAGAGTTTTAAACATAATCTAAACTATCTATCAACATATATTTACTAAAGTTAGTGAACACGAAGACACGAAATAGAATTCAAACAGCCTAAATGTCCTACAATATTTGTGAAAAAAACTAGTCTATTACTTCATTTGCAAAAAAATAGTCTACAATATTTGTGCAATTTTCTCCAATGATTGTGTAATAAGCCGATTAAGGCCATCCATGTTAAAAAATAAAAAGGGTTTCTACGTAGAAGACCTAAAGAAAATCCTATATTTCATTTAAAATTTGAATTTATTTTTAAAGATGACTTTTAGGGTTAATTTTGGACAATTATATCCATTTTCATTTATTTATATCCGACTTTTATATATTTTTTTCTAGCTATTTTAATGTTGGGAGAGAAAATACATTTATTATAGAGAAAGAAATACATATAAAGTTGTTTTTCACATATCAACTTATTGGTTTTTTTTACGGATTATTGGTTGTTTTAAATATACCTTAGAACATTTCGATGGATTCATGATTATTTTAAATTTACCTTAGAACATTTTGTAAGGTATTTGAAAATATTCTAACCAACATATGAATTATACTACAGTTTATAAATTAGAGATTGACTCAATGTTTGATATAAATCATACTATAAACTAATATATGAAATATACCACAATATATAAATCTTCATAAATTTCATTTACACCACAGTATATATATCATAATACATAAAGTCCAAACTAAAAAAAAAAGACTGTCGTTTATATCAAATAAACGAATACATATACCACAATATATATCAAATTTCCTACATAAGTTAAAAAAGTACATATATATCACAGTATATATAAAAAATAGGAAAAAAAAACAAAACTAAAAGTTGAATTGGATTCATTGTTCGTCTGCTCTGAGTCCACCGTCGTTGTTCATTTACTCTAAGTTTGTCATCAACGTTCATTTTCTCCAAGTCCACCTTCGTTGTTCATTTGCTCTGAATCGTTTATTCTCGTTCGTCCACCCCGAGTCTGCTATCGTCGTTCTTGCCGTCTCGTGCTCGTCCCATTGCTGGATCGTCTTACACCATTCATCTCCGACTTGTAACTCACACTGCTGAAATATTCCAGACATAAACGTTATATGGACCTATTTTTAAGCCTTTTCATATAGAAATCCCAAAATAAAAACCGTTTTTTAGGGTGCATATGGGCCAACATGAACAATTGCTTTTATTTGGGCCGGAATTAGGAATGGGCCCTTCAGCATGGGCCAAAATATTCCCACACGGTCCAAACAAGTGACAAACCGGTTCCACTCACTGAGTCACCTTGTCAATTCAAACGAGTTGCGTATCAAATTCCCAAAAAGAACTCTTACCTGACGGAAGAAGAATAACCTGTGGAGTCGAGTCATATTCCACTGAGAGCCCCTTCACTCTTCTTCCCTCTCCATCAAAATTCCAACTCTTTTCTTCTCACAATTTGATCGGAGCCATTGCAATTCGCCGCCCAGATTGCCGGAGTTCATCCCTTCAATGGATTTCTCCGAGCATGATGTAGATATATTCGGCGAAGAGTATGGAAACGACGACGACGACAATAATAACAACGACAACGACCATGACCGTGATGCTCCTGCCTCTTCCTCGCAATCTTCGTCCTCTTCGGATTCTTCATCTTCTTCGGATTCCTCGTCGTCCAATGCTAGCGATGGTGGCGATAGCAGTAGTGGAGGTAGTGGGAGTGCGAGTAGTGGTGAAGATGATGATCAGGAAAATGGCGGCGAAGTACAACAGAATGTATACAGGGGTTCTCATGGGTATGAAGATAGAGATCTGTTTGGTTCTGACAACGAGGATTATTGTAAGACACTTGCTGTTAGTCCTTTTTCAGTTCCAGGTAATTTCAGTTGGGGATACTGTTCAATTTTTATACATGATGAGAACATTCCTATTTGGTGTATATGGTGCCACTGTTCTAGACTGGGTATGAATTATCGGAGGGAATGATTGAAGTGTTTTCTTTGTCGATTTATTATGTTGAATATTTTCCTCTTTTGAAGTCTTTAGTTTGAGTTAATTGAAGGGGTTTGAAATTCTGAATCGTTTCGCAATTTTGGGGCAAGTGGGCACGAAGTATGTTCTAAAATGAACTAATTGCTGAACTGGAATGAAAGTAGAAAATATTATAAATCGAAATATTAGATTATGAAGGCTTCGCGCAATAACTATTTGATTTCTTTTTAAATTTTTAGTTCTTAAAAATTAAGTTCATAAACACTACTTCCACCGAATTATTATTATTATTTTTTTGTTGTTGTGTTATTTACTTTTTAGGAGTGTTAATAAATATTAAGTTTTGTAAACCAAAAGTAGTTTGTTTTTTTAATTTTTTTGAGAATTCAAGTGTTTAGTTAGGACTGATGTCAATCATGGTAATAGAAGTTGGAAGAAAACAAACACAATTCTCAAAAACAAAAAACAAACGAAATGGTTATCAAACGGAAACATAAAATTTATTACAAAAGAAATTGAGCCAATAATAGGAGATGGGAGAGATTCACAATTTTCTCAGTTGGTTAATTTTATGGCAGTCTTACCTGCAATAAGGAATAATAACCACCATGCTAGAGGAACATTTGGGCGAGGTCGCTGGGGGAATCAAAGTGATAGAGGATCAGGCCTCCTTCCACGGCCTGGACCATTTCCTCAAAGGCATGGCTTTGGTGGCTATGGATCAAAGTTTTCAAATGGCCGTCATGATGAACGCTTCGTCTCAGACATGAAGCTAACTAAAAGTGAAGAAACACTGGCGAGAAAGTGTATTGCTTTCCAGGAGGTATGCATATTGTTTCTTGTTTTTCTCTCTCTACATACACACAAATTGACAACATATACATTCAGAGTATTTTTCTCAAACTGGTTGCTTTGAGTGGCTTGTGTTTGTTTGGTATGTTCCTTATCGGGTGGTGGTGAAAAGACCTTTTTAGTTTGGATATTTAGCATTTTTATTATATTATGGTTTACAATGCTGTTTGCATTCTATCGTGCTTCAAGAGAAGCTTAACATTTATGGATCCTCTTGTTCTTTCATAGAGTTCATGTATCATTCTGGCCTCTATGCTGATCTTAATTTATTTGATAGCCTTGTGAGCTTGCTTGCTATAGTCGTGTAGAAGGTGGAGATGTCTACTTCGATGACCGCAGCTTGGTAAGCTAATTAGAGATTTTTTTTTCATATAAATTTTCATGGACTTTGTGATGTCAATAAATATGTGAGCTGGTATACAGTTCTCTTTTTGCTCATTTTTCTTGTTAATGTGCCAATGCTAGAGACTGTTTAAGCGCTTTATTACTGAAGATATTGGAGCTGATTTGAACGAAGGTTTTGACACTTTTATTGAGAAGAAAGGTATACATTTATCCAAAAGATTTCAATTGGAATTTTCTTTGAAGCTACTTTTAAGCTGGTATAAATGTCGCAATGATTATTTTCTTCATCATTCTTGTAGGGTCAATGTATATTAATAACTTTTAAATGCTTTGCTTTGACATCCTATAACTTTTTCTCCCTTTTATTCAGACTTAGGTTCTCAGGGTTTTGGTGACCTCCTTGGCTGCATTAGGGACAAAAATATCCCTCTTCAAAACATTCATTTTGTGGTGAGCCAGTCTATAGCTTCTGGATTTGGATTTTAACTTTAATGTCTCGCTATCAATCAATTACTGATGACTTTGCTCTCATGCTTCCAGACTTTCCGTAATAATCTGAACAAGGTATTTTTTTTTTATTGGCTTGTCCTTTTATAATATTTTTTAATGTTCCTTTTGTGCTTCTCATAAAATATTTGGAAATTTTCACGGTTTACTTTTGGCTTCGTTAAGGATATATTCTCCTCATGGCTGATGTTAATAGCATAGGGAATTTTTGGAATCGGCATGTAATATTTTTAACTTTTATGTTTTTTATTAGTGGATCACTCATACAATAGCTGAAGGAAGTCCTGCCGATGATATATATTCTGACTGATTTAGAATGCTTCCGTATCAGTATAGTCATCATGTTAAGATTGCTGCTTTGGATGCAGATATTGGCTACTGCTTACATTCGTCATGAGCCATGGGAAATGGGTGTGCATAAAAGAAATGGTGTTGTATACCTAGATGTGCATAAATTACCAGAAAGACCACAAAGTGAATTGGAGCGTAGAAGGTACTAGAACTTTAATGTGTTTTCACAAAATGTATCAGAATAAGATTTCAGAAAACTAGTATGAGCAGATGTCCGTATGATCTTGTTTGGGCTGAGAGGCCTGAACATTGAACATTTAATCTGATTGCTGATAATGTTTGCCAGTTTCTGTATCATACATAAGAATAAAAGCATTCACTAAATGTTAATGCAACAGAAACTACTTAATGAATTTAGATAGTTAGTGCTCTGTCTTTGGATACTTGTGACATTAGTTGATCGGTTCTTTTCATCAGTAGTTGTTTGTATCAAACTTTTTTTTATAGTGTCTTGGTAACCCTTGTCTTATAGGTGCTATTGGGGTTATTGTTTTGAGAGCCTTGCTACAGAGGATCCAAGAAGAGGTGATGGAGAAGGGATCCATCATGTAGATGCAAATGCTGAATATTGTGCTGTGATTAAAACAAAATTAGGTGCTCATCGCATTCTGATGGGTGCTGAAATGGATTGCTGTGATTCAACCGATGAGGGAAGGAGGTTTTATGTTGAACTAAAGACAAGTCGTGAGGTTGACCTTAATGAAACAATTGTTATATTAAGATATTTCTTTTATAATCTACAGTGTTCTGACCTTACTCTGCTTGTATAACCTGTATCTTTTCCTTGTTATTTGCAGTTGGATCAGCGTACTGAAGAAAGATATGAGAGAGAGAAATTGCTTAAATTTTGGGTATAGTTGCACTTCCTGTCTGACTCTGGATCAATTAGATACTTTGTTATTGACAATTAGATACTTTGTTATTGACGTTGTAGTTGTAGCATGGAAACACTGGACTACTCGAGGAAGTCCTAATTAAAGACGTGAATTTAAGCTCCCTAATATCATATCTATGAAAAGATTATGCCACTTTTAAGATTTTGGAAGAAGAATTAAATCTCCCATGTTACCTAGTTCGCTCCAATATGGGAAGAAAAAAAAAGCTAACAAAATCTTTAAAGGAGCTGGAGATTGGGATGAGCGATATGATGGACTGGCATTTCTGTTATTTTTGTTAGACGGGACCAATAAGCTTGACAGGCTGGTATTTACTGCCAGGCATGAGTATCTACCATTATGTGGAGCGTGTTCTTCAGTTTCTCTGAGGAAGTGTATTTTTTAATCAGGAAACCATCTATTTCTAATGAAGTTTGAAAAGAACAAAGTTTTGTATTGGCATCTTTCTTGTTATCGTCCTTTGTTATTTTGTGTGGTGTGTTATTTTTCCATTAAGTGATTCTCCCCCATCCCCTTTTAGTTTAGGAACTAATCTAGTTTCCGATTCTTTTTTTGCTGTTGCTAGTTTGAAATTTCTGAACCTTTGTCTTTGGATTCATTCAGTTGCTTCCCTTTTACTGTTAGAAGTGTGTAGCCTTTTGTCTAAGCTCCGGCATTGACTTGGCTGCATTATTTATTGCAGATACAATCATTCTTAGCTGGTGTACCGTATATCGTTATTGGGTTCAGGTAATTTATTCATCTAGCCGGCCTCTTTTTTCAGTGGATTGAAGTTATTTGTTAATAAAAAGTCAAGCCCACAGGATGAGTGATTCTTTTCCAGGAGGTGTACCTATGGACATTTGATGGAATTTTTTGCTTCCTAAGAAGTACGGACACTTTAATTTGGCTAGTGTGTGCGTGTCTAACATATGTGGGACACTTTAATACTCCACACTTGTTGGACACGTATCGGATACGTGATAGTACGTGATAGTGCAATAGATGTTTTAGACACTAATTGTGCAAATTCAAAGTCAGTCCAACATTTATTAGATCTACATCAAATACTTGTTAAGTATACTAAATAAACATATCTATGGCAAAAATAAAAAAATTTTGAGAATAAAATGCATGAAACTAATTTTTTAAGCATCTATAAACTCATCGACTATGAATTCCCTTATGATATTAATATATTTTAAAAAATGTATACTTTTAATAAATGTGTCTTTTTGTCATGTCTTTTCCCTAGATTTAAAGGAAATAGCGTGTCATATCCGTATTCGTGAGTTTCATTTCCTTCATTTTTCTCATGCTAGACAGGGAATGAATTGTCATATTACGAGCTTCTAGTATTGGTCTTAGCTTGGTGATTGATGGCCATGATGCCTAATATTTTTGTGATTTCTTGGGACTTCATCCATTTGAGGAAATGGCCATAATAGGGCCTTACTATACAGGCTTAAATTTTTTAGTCCAAGACCTTCATACTCCAGAATAGAGTTTTTTTCCCTTTTCTTTTTTCTTTTTTCTTTTTTTTTTTTTTAAAAAAAAATTAAGTAGCCGACTGTGCCTCCACTGAGTTTGTTTCCTTTCAGGGAATTGTTAATTGTTCAAGCAAGTGTTTAAAAATATATAAAACTAACGTCGTGTACTGTTTAAATCTTCCTCCTTTCACACCCAAAATATATTAGCATCCGCAGTTTTTCTTTTGAACCAAGTGATGTCTTTGCCTTGTTGATGCATGAAGTTTCTTGTTGGCGGTAAGATTTCGGTAATCTAATTTTAGTTTGAAACACTTCCATTTTATGCAGGAATGATGCTGGCCAGCTTGTCCGGACGGAAAGATTGAGAACCAAGGACATAACACAGAGAGTGAAAATGAAAAACTATTGGCAGGTAAGTGATTTTTCTGGAGTTGACCTTCGGTAAAATTAACTGGATAAGGAAGCCTTAGCCTGGGCTAAGAAAGTTACAAAAAAGTTAAAAGGAAAAAAAAGAAGAAAGGAAAAAAAAGAAAAGAGCCCTTCATTTAGAACAAACATGAGATAAACTGTAAATGTAGTTTGTAAAGGGGAGTTTGGGACGAGGAGTGGAATTCTTTAGTCTGGGGAGTTGTTTAATAGTGGAGCCTAGTCTACCGTTTAATAAGTTAATAAGTCATAGTCATCAACCCACACTGGATTTAAGAACTCTTTTGGTCAAACGAGGAGAGTTAACAAAAGTCCATTCTCCCAACTCCCTAGGTCAAACATGCCCTAAAAGGTTTTAATCATTCTCAAAGATAAAGCCATAACAACGATACATGCCCAAAATATTTCTGTAGTTTCAAGCGAAAAATTTGCATTGCATCTCTTTGTACCTTGATGGCCAAGTCCTTGTTTGGATCAGAATTCCTTTTTGTATCGTCTCTTTTTGTATGGCCTAATATTCCTTCATTTTCTTTTCAATGAAAGTTGAGTTATTCATCCAAAAAGGAACAAAATATCAATATGTTACCAAATCATGAGCAACTTGGAAAACTCCAAGCAGAGTCACAGACTACCTCTAATTGTATAATGTAGTAGAAACTTCTATAAAAACAATTAATAAATAAATAATCATATCGTTATCTATTGGCTCCAGATCTATGTGTAATCACATAAGTTTCCTTTCCGAGTTTTATGAATTTAGTCGACTCCAATGACCTCTGTTCTTACTTTCTTGGAAATTTCTTTCACACCCTTACCTGTTAGCTCAAAGAACTTAACAATATTAACGTTTTCTTTTTGGTGAATTAAGCTATTTGAATTGTATTGGTAACAGAAGTAGGGCTTCTTTCGGTTCTTGTCCTTGTATCCAATAATGACAACTGATTTGTAGGGAGGAGTCTGTCTGGCCTTTGCTGATGAAGTGTTATGCTGGCTTTATGGAACAGTCAAAGAAAGTAAGTTTGTATCCTACCCATTTCTCCACTTAAAAGCTTTGTTTAATTGGTTTTCAAGGAACTAATTTGTAAAGTTATTTCTCCTTACTGCATATATTAAGGATCGAAGAACTGATTTCTTCTTTGCCCAATATTTACTTCAGATGAAGATTACATATTGCAATTTGCACATCCTTTCACTCGTTTAGAGCTTCTTCAAGCCTCCTCATGCCCAGATGCTATCACTCATCACATTGAGCTGTTGTAGTCAACTGAAACATTCCCTCATTCCCTGTAAGTCTGAAAGTGCAAATTTGAGGCAAAGTTAGCAATCATCTTTCACTTCAAACTACAAAGGATCATTATTGCGGTTTACCCTTAATACTTGCTTAGCCAATTAAACTAAAGTTGACAATGCGTCGGCTCTCGAGGAAAAACGCAAAATATTGTATTAACAACAAGCTCAGCACCCCCACAAGAGAGAGAGAAAAAGATAGAAGGAAAAAGAGAAAGGTAAAGAAAAGAAAGAAGCAAGTAGCTTTATTTTGCACAGACATTATAATTATATTTTGAGTAGTTTGATTAGGTGTTATTATGAGACATGAACTCCAACCCTCATTCTGATTCCATTGTCTCGTCTTTAGAAGATTGGAGGTGAATGCCTATAAACCTTTTCTACTTGGTTCTTTTCATTTTTGGTAGTTCACTTTTGTACTTGGTTAATATGCTGAAACCATCGGTTCTTATCAATAGAAACTTTCACATCCTTACCTTAGTTCACATCTTTGAATAGTTGGCTTCCTCTGGTTTCAACTTTTGCAGTTCAAGCATTTATATTGAAGGTTTGATTCAACATTTTACTGTAATTTTTCTTGAAGTTGCTAGAGGAACAATGTGTTTCTAGCCTTTTTCTTGATTCAGTTGATGTTAAGGAGGTTGTTCTAGAGGAACAAGGTTCTTTTGTCTTTTGAAGATGGTGTTTGGGTGGATATTTCAATTTTACTAGTGTATATTTTTCTATTGAGATTTATTGACAATACTTTTATGTTTTATGAATATTTATAAAAGATAAAAATTTTCGATTAATTTTTAATATTGATGAACCTATGGACATATGAACATGCTTGACCTATATTTTATTCCTTAATTCTATGTCATTAAAATTTTATTTTTTATTATTATGTTTTTTTACCAAGTCATTAAAATTTTATTGATTCTATTATTTTCACTTCGAATTATAAGTTTATAACTATTAAGACTTTATAAGTTTATAACTATTAAGACGTGGGGCCGTTTGGGATTAATTTTGAAGGATGCAAGTGATTTTGACCCTTTTTAGACACAATTCTAACCGTTTGAAGTGTTTGATAAAATTAGTTTTATATTATTGTTAAAAAAAATCATTATTTATTTCTAAGCAAAGTCAGGAGTCGATTTCCCAAAAATCTGCCACCTACACTTACAAACTTTAAAAATCTCTATCTTATCCTCTTAAAAATATGCCTCCCCCTAACAAACTCAATGTGTAATGGTCATGTTTGTTTAGGGTCTGTTGCCCTCGCACGTCCAATCTAATCCTTTTTTATCATGCTTTCATGTTATGTATTTCATTAGTTAAGTTAGTTTGCTTTTTTTGTACTTTTGTTGTAAGTGATCGCTCGCTCTTTTATATATGCAAGGATGTCAATTGGCTTTTTGTTTAGAATGTATTATATGGAGGATAAGACTGACAATCACTTCCCCATACTCGGAGTGGTAAGCTATAAAACCATTGTTGTTGCTTATTGCTTTCTATCCTACTACAATCTTTCTCTTCTCTATTCATACATTCAAAATGTTTGCAAAAACCTTTTTTCTCCAAACATGTTTTCTAAAACTGTTTTCTTTAAAATGGGATGGAGGTTGAGAGAGGCACTTGATGTGCCATCGGCGTTCCGTATTCGAATTGGCTGACTTGTTTGTGAGCGGAAACAAGTATCGCACAATCGCTAAGTGAAGCTTTTGAAAGTGCGATTGTGACCGTTGGTATCAAAGCCAAGTCGACTCACAAAGGGAAGAATTAGTAATCATGTCGGCGACAAAGAACTTGAATAAGTCCCAAGTGGACAAGCCGATAAAGATGGAGGAGCACATGCTTTACTCGAGGGAAGTCCCTAATAATATTCGTTTCTTGGAAACTCGATTGCAAGAAGTTGTTGTGAAAGCCAACGAAATTGATGCAGTAGTTGGCCGCCTAGACAAATTACCCGTTAGAGAATTGATGATGAGGGTGGAGACCCTAGAGATAAGCTACACGATTTAGTAGTTTTGAGCATGGGGATAGCTCAACGAGCTTTGTTGCCCACATAGATAAGCGCGTCGAAAAGTTGGACGGCTCCCATAAAGCAATAATTCAGATTGTAACTGGTATGTCAGAAGATTTTTGATTGGCCCTTGACGTCATCAGAGTCAAGTTTGTGGATGTGAGTGCGAGGGTGAATCTCACTATCCGAGCTGTAGAAAAGCAAGCCCCACCTGGGGGAGCAATTCAAGTGAGCAAGATAAAGATCCTTAAACCAAACCCCTTCTGTGGGGTGTGGGATGCGAAGGCCTTAGAGAATTTTATCTTTGACCTTGAGCAATACTTCAAGGTGATGAACACCGTGACAGAGGAATCGAAAGTCACGCTAGCAACCATGCATATAGCTGAAGATGCAAAATTTTTGTGAAGATCACGATTTATGGACATGCAAGAAAGGCGTTGTATGATAGATACCTGCGATAAATTGAAACAAGAACTTCGTTCGCAGTTCTTTCTTGAGAATGTCGAGATTTTGGTCCGACGAAAACTCCGAGAATTGAAACATATGGGCAACATCCAAGATTATGTGAAGCAATTTGCAAGACTTATGTTAGACATATGTGACATGTCTAAGAAGGAAAAGTTTTTTGTTTTGTCGAAGGGTTGAAACCATGGGCGAAGTCGAAGCAGTATGAACAGAGAGTACAAGATCTCCTTTCTGCCTATGCACAACAGAACAATTATATGACCTTAGTACAGACTCTGAAGACGTGAGAAAGCAACCAACTTCCTCAAATGGAAGGAATAGAAACAGTCGTTCAAGCCCTCTCAAACCTGGGGGAGGAGACAAGAACACCGGTGGGGACTGTAAGCCCTTCCAATAGAAATCAGGGAACAATTGGCAAGGGCCACCACAACAATATAACAACTACAATTGTCCACCGTCTTGCTATATATGTAGAGGACCACACAGAGTGGGTGAATGCCCGAATTGAACTGCCTTTAATGCCTTCCAAGCCACATTAGCCTCAAGCTCGGAAGACAAGGCTAAAAAAGGTGAACCTGAAATTGAGTCGACCGTAAAGAATGAAAATCCCAAGATGGGAGCATTGAAATTCTTGTCTGCGTTCCAAAGGAAGATGGGGTAGATGAAGGAGCCATTGGAGAGAGGACTCATGTATGTGGATGTTTGGGTCAACCAAAGATCGGCTAAGAGCACCATGGTCAACTCTGGGGCAACCCACAACTTCATGACTGAAACAAAGGCCTGTTGTCTAAACTTAGTATGGGAAAGAGACGTTGGGAAAATGAAAGCTATGAACTCTACGGCCCTTCCTATTACAAGGATAGCGAAGAGAATACGAGTGAAGTTAGGGGATTGGAAAGGTCTTGTTGACTTCGTAATTGTTAAGATAGACGATTTTGACGTAGTATTGGAGACGGAATTCTTACTTGAACACAAAGTTATACCGATGCCCCTTGCCAAGTGCCTGGTAATTACTGGATCTACGCCACCGTGGTTTAAGCCAACATCAAATAGCCAAACGAGATAAGAATGATTTCAACCCTCCAATTGAAAAGAGGCCTTGTCCACAATGAACCCATGTTTATGGCCATTCTGATTGAGTTAGTCGAGACTGTGAAAGAAAAAGTCCCTCGAGACATCCTGTGTATCTTGGAGGAGTATTGTGATGTCATGCTCGATATTTTGCCCAAATCCTTGCCTCCACGGAGGGGGATTGACCATGAAATCAAACTGCTACCAGAGGCGAAGCTGCTTGACAAGAATGCATATCGTATGGCACCACCAGAGTTAGCCGAACTCTGAAAGCAATTAGATGAGTTGTTGGATGCAGAGTTCATTTGACCAGCAAAAGCCCCTATGGTGCCCTAGTGTTGTTTTAAAAGAAGAAGGACAGAAGCCTTTGGCTATGCATCGACTATCGAGCATTGAACAAGCTCACTATTCATAACAAATACCCCTTCCCATCATCACAGACTTATTTGATCGACTTCACGGTGCTAGATATTTCTCGAAATTGGACCTATGATAGGGATACTATCATGTTCGAATTGCCGAAGGGGACGAACCAAAGACGACTTGCATTATGAGGTATGGAGCCTTTGAATTTCTCGTGATGTCCTATGGCCTCACCAATGCTCCGATAACTTTTTGTACTCTGATGAATCAAATGTTTCATGAATACCTCGACAAATTTGTCGTAGTATATCTGGACGATATCGTGGTCTATAGTGCCTCAATGGAAGATCACCGGTGCCATTTCCAACTAGTCTTCGAAAAGTTGAGGAGGAACCAGCTATACGTAAAAATAGAGAAGTGCTCCTTTGCTCAAGAGTACATAAATTTTCTTGGCCACGTGATTGAATGTGGTCGAATAGGCATGGAAAAGGGTAAGGTGACTGCTATCCGAGATTGGAAGGCGTCGACATCCGTGACAGAATTACGATCCTTCCTTGGACTAGCCAATTACTATATGCGGTTCGTAGAAGGATTCTCTAGAAGAGCAGGACCATTGACTGAGTTTTTAAAAAAGGATAATCATTGGAGTTGGACTCCTAAATGTCAAGCCGCCTTCGAGGGCTTGAAGAAAGTGATGATTGAAGGACCGATTCTCGGAATTTCCGACGTGTCCAAACCTTTTGAAATTGAGACAGATGCTTCTGATTTCGCATTGGGTGGTTTTCTCCTACAAGACAGACACCCCATCGCGTATGAGAGTAGAAAATTGAATGATGCGGAACGGAGGTATGCTGCCTCTGAAAAAGAGATGTTGGCAATAGTTCATTACCTGAGGGCTTGGAGACAATATCTCTTAGGGGCCAAGTTTGTGAAGGATCTCTTATTTAAGAGAACCAGTGAGCGGAAGCAAGATCTTTCCAAGCCTATTGTGAAAGAATAAATCATTTTCAAACATACAACCACAGTTATACATCTTAGAGTAAATTACAGCATGCTACTAAAGAAAAATACTATGAATCAAAAGAACTTACCCTTGAAAAGCTATTCTTCTCGTTCCTTCGATGCGACAGCACGATCATTCACCAACACGAACGTCACGCCTCAACAATCTCCTCGATCAAGAACACACAAAATTTGTCCCTCAAATAGTACATAGACACCACTAGAAGGCTACCTTAGTATTCTCGGAGTGAGAATCAAGGAGGTGTGGGCTCTGTGTGAATTTGGTAGAGGGAAGGAGGATGTATATGATCGAGTTACACGATCAAGTAAGTGGGAGAAATAGAAAGTCTATCGTATAGACAAAGGGTACTCGATTGTTTAGTAAATGAGGCAGTCGTGTTAACTTGCTCGTCGTTCACTCTCTCAAAGGGTTATCGTATAACTCTCTCTTTTCACTCGATCGATTGGTATGCAATCATGCTATTCTCAAAAAATGAAAACATTTTCCATTTTATTCTTCAATTATTAAAACTAATAACCTCCCTCTTGCACGGTTAATGGAGAAAAGAAAATAACCAACTAACAATTATCTCATAATTGTTTTTATTATAAATAAATATAATAACTAATTTATCATATTATATTTATAATCTATAGTTTTAATATCACATCACATGTAATATTTAAACCGTAGTTCTTTTCTCCTTTATTTAATATAAATCATATTTATATTAATTTCTCAAATTAATGTATCTAATACATCAAATCAACTATATCACATATAATTGAACCATATATAATTAAATTTCCTCTTGTTAATTTGAACATTTCATACTAACCCAAAAACTAATTCTCAACTTGAATCCATTGAGCTACCAAGGGGACCTTATGGACCTGTAACTTGAAGCTCCAACGGTACATGAATAACTGACTAAACTCTTTAATCACGATATCCACCATCCGTTAACTTTCGGGTACTCCACTAAAGATCGACAACTATACTCTTCTCACTATAAATATACTTCTGTGTCCATTGGATATAACCAATCAACAATACGATAACCCTTCACAGATCACTCGTAAGTACAGCTGGGCCAATTTACCATTTTTCCCCTGTAGTTACATCTAACTTCTTAAGTACCACTGATTCCTCTAATGAACAATACATCATAGTCTACTATGAGTGAACACTTCTCGGGCCATGAGAAAGTGTGTGGCGCCACATTGTTCAAGTCCCGGAATGAGCTCTTAAAGGAGCAATCTATCTATTTACCCCTGCTTTGGGGAAAGAGTGAATTTCGTCTTGTGTAGCTGAGTTCCCAGCTCCCCAATCAGACGAATTCCCAAAATGGTAGGTTTGAGTCGGCAATCTGGCCACTCGTACCCATGCAAATTAAAGGACCACCCTCATAGGCAGGAGTTCCCAGCTCACTCAAGATTAAGGTCATGTTACCTGTGGTCATCTTAGTGAAATGAAAGTCTCTATCATGAACGGCGTTATATAACGAGACTAAACATTTCGTGGTCCAGTTTTATATAAACTTCTTTGTATAGGATACCCCCGCTCGTATGTCTCCACATGAATGATCAGGATTAGAGCATCTGTAGAACTTTACAACACTTGTAACATCTAAAAAGCGGGTCGTATCCGTAGTGTCACAAGGATAAGATTTTCCTTCTTTATCCATATACTACAAGCCATTTAAGTTATCACTTAAGGCATGATCCACTTGTATGTCTCTACATACATGCTTAAGTTACAACGATAACTAGGGATCTTAATTTATTCGTTTGTGGTTAATGCAACTAAAATATCCCATATTTCATAGACAACAGTTAAGAAAATACCTCATATTATTACATCAAAAATATTTGTTCATACATGTATTTACAAACTACTGGACCCTACGAGATTTAGGGCATCAACCCCAACAGTTTGTGGTCAAGACAGACAATAACTCCATTTGTCACTTTTTCAACCAGCCAAAATTTTCGTCAAAGCATGCACGACGACAAGAATATTTGGCAGAATTTGATTTTCAATTTGAGCATAGACTAGGGAAATGCAACCAAGCGGCTGATGCCCTTAGCCGAAAGAGCAAGCATGCAACCCTGTGCATGCTTACGCATTTGAAAGCAAGTACGTTGAGTGGAACAGTACGTGAAAGTGTCAAGGCACACTTGGCAAATGACACATCGGCTTAAGCCATTATGCAGTTGGCTTAAAAGGAAAGACACGCTAGTTTTGGGTTGAAGAAGACTTACTCTATGCCAAAGGTAATCGCTTCTACGTTCCCCAATCTGGGAAGCTACAAAGATCACTAATGAAAGAATGCCACGACACGCCATGGGCAGGACATAATGGTTGGCAGAGAACTTATGCGTTGTTAAAACAAGGTTACTATTGGCCGAGCCTTCGAGACGACGTCATGCAATTTACCAAGACTTGGCTTGTTTGCCAACAAGATAAAGTCAAAAGGGCGAAATTAGTGGGTTTGCTGGAGGCCCTACCTGTGCCCTCTAGACCGTGGGAGAGTGTATCCCTTGACTTCATCTCCCACTTGCCCAAAGTTGGAGAGTTTGAATTGATCCTTGTTAACACCGATTGATTCTCAAAATATGCCACATTTATCCCAATGTCGAAGATGTGTATAGTTGTGATGACTGCCCAATTGTTCTTTAAACACATCGCAAAATTATGGGATGTTCCCCTGAGCATTGTTATTGATCCTGATGGGAGATTCATTGGAACCTTTTGGACAGATTTGTTCGAGATATTGGGATCTACATTGAATATTTCCTCTAGCTATCACCCTCAAACAGATGACCAGACTGAACGCTTTAACAGCATGCTTGAAGAATATCTGTGTCACTTTATTGATGCTAGACAAAAAAATTGGGTTCAGTTGTTAAATGTTACTCAGTTCAGCTTTAACAGTCAGTAAAGCTCCTCAACCAGAAAAATGCCTTTCGGGATAGTATGTGGCAGACAACCACTTATGCCACACTTGGTGGACCACTCCTATACGGGTAAAAGTCCTCAGGCGCATAACTTCACTAAAGGGTGGAGTCAAACCTCCGAGATAGAATGCGCCTACCTAGAGAAAGCGTCAAGGAGAATGAAGAAGTGGGCTGATAAAAAGCGCAAGCCCCTCGAGTTCCAAGCTGGGGACACAAAGTTCTGATCAAGTTGTGACCAGAACAATTCCGTTTTCGAGGCCAGAGGACCAACACCTTGTACGAAAATATGAAGGACCAGTGGAGGTGATTGAGAAGGTCTAGAAAACCTTGTATAGGGTTCAACTACCCTCATGGATGAAGATACATCCTGTCATCCATGTGAGTATACTGAAGCCCTATCGCCCCGACCCTGATGACAAGCAGCGTTCTTATACACATCTAGATGTGTATAAGAGACAGATGTAACGGTCATGCTTGTCCAGGACCTGTTGCCCATGGCCGCATGTCCAATCCAACCCCTTTTTATCATGCTTTCATGTTATGTATTTCATTAGTTAAGTTAGTTTGCTTTCCTTGTACTTTTGTTGTAAGTGACCGCTCGCCCTTTTACATATGCAAGGGTGCTAGTTGACTTTTTGTTTAGAATGCACTATATGAGGATAAGACTAACCATCACTTTTCCATACTCGGAGTGGTATGCTATAAAGTTGTTGTTGTTGCTTATTGCTTTTTAGCCTATTACAATATTTCTTTTCTTTATTCATACATTCAAAACGTTTGCAAAAACCTTTTTCTCCAAACTCATTTTCTAAAATTGTTTTCTCTAAAACGGGGGTGGAGGTTGCGAGAGGCACTTGATGTGCCATCAACATTCCGTTTTCGAATTAGCTGACTTGTTTGTGAGTGAAAACAAATGCCACACAATCGTTAAGTGAAACTTCTGAAAGTGCGATTGTGATACAATGCAAGTAATTTTCAACTTTTGTATTTTCTAATGTTAAATTAATTTTGTATCGGGAAGTATGGCTTTTGGAGTATTGACAAAAAAACGTTAAATATGAACTCTATATACAGTATTACACAATTATATAAGAAAATGATAAAAGTGATTCTCATGTGGAGAGAAATTGAAATATTCATAATTATTATTTCCATAAAAATTAGGGAATGGGTCAAAGTTCTTATAGTGAATTACAATAATAATAGTATTTTCTCATTCATAAATTTAAAATTAAGAAATTTTATTATTACAAATTTGATATAACAAGATTTACAATTAACTTTTATTTTCTTATTATATATTTTTATTGTAATTGAAATAATATTGGTTGGATATTTTTTTATCATGATAATTGCTTCTCCTAATGTTTTATTAAAAAAAGAAAAAAGAAATAGTGATTTTTGTAGTACAACAATTAGAAAGAATGTCATGACAATTAGTTGTTCAACTAAGTTTGACAAAAGAAATAGTAATTAAAGTATTAAAAAAGTGTTTAAAAAATAATATATCTACTTTGGTCATTGTAGTTAAATAACAACAATTTAGTATTAATTTACCAAACGATAAACACTGTAAATTGTTTTTTCATTTTTAAAATTGAAATTTATCAAACACTAATTTACTTATTTTTAAAATAGATTATTTTAAAAGTACAATTCACAATAATTTTTGAACTAAGCCTTAATTATTTCGGGTGGATTAGCTTTCAAAATGTTTGCTTTAGTTTGGTACATGTTTATGTGTCACTTGTTGCTTCGCACGTGAAACATGCTATTATTATTTTGTTTTTCTTTTAGGAAAGTTTTTCTTTAGCCTTTTTCTTTTCTTTTCTTTTATTTTTTCCTTGCAAACATTTTATACTTAAAATAGAAAGAGAAATAAATAAGGAAATATTTTTTTTATCTAGTTTTTAATTGATTTAAGTTTATTCATTTCAAAAGGTTATAATTTTATTTTTTTCTGTTTTTTTTCCCTCAATTTGATTGCTAGATTTCAAAACTTCACTAAACACTACGGGGTGTTTGGTTCACAAACATGAGATGAGTATACCAACTCAATATTTGGCCCACCAACATTAAATGTTGGTGGAGTTGAGTTGGTATATTTTACCAACTCATCCTAATTCACCCAACTCTCCCTCTTCCAATATTCTCAATAGCTCCACCCATCGGCCACTGTCGGCGACTATCGCTATCATATCCCGAGAACTAATTCTAGGCTTTGATAACCACCTCCAATGACAACTCCGGCGAACAACTCTGGACTCTGACAACCACCTCCGATGAAAACTCTGGCGAACAACTTTGCGCTTCGACATCCACCTCGATGACAACTCCGATGACCAACTTCGGGCTCCGACAACCACCTCTGATGAAAACTCTGGTGACTCAACTCCGATGACCACTTTCACGCAACCAACTCCAACAACCAATTTTAGGCTCCGACAAGCTCCAACAACAAACTCCGATGATCAACTCTAACAACCACCTTCATAGGCTTCGACAATCACCTCCAACTTAAACTCTAACGAAAATCACCTTCGAGTGAGCAACTCCGATGACCAACTCTTCGATAATCACCTTTGATGACAAACTCAGTCAACGAACTCTAATACCACCTTCATGCGAACGATTTCAAGCTTCAACAACCACCTCCTACTACAAACTCCGGTGAAAATCATCTTCGATGATCAACTTCAACGACCACATTTGTGTGACCAACTCCGAACTCCAAAAATCACCTCTGATGACAAACTTCGACGACCAACTCCAATACCACCTTCATGCGACCAACTTCAAGTTCCGACAACTACCTCCGACTACAAGCTCCAACGAAAATCATCTTAGATAATAAACTTTGACAACCACTTCCGACTATTATAAGACTGATGATTGTTAAAATATGTTGTAGGGTTGTTGATTATATAAATAACAGTATTTTGTCTTAAGTGCAATATTTATACATAAAAAATTTTAAAATATATTTTTATTTAATTAAATTCACATATCAAAAGAGAGTTAAAAATATTTAACATATAACAAAAAAACATAAAATAAATATTTTTTTCCTGAACATTTTCTAGTAAGAATAGTGAAAAATGGAAATTTGTTATCTGATGATCCAAATTTGGAGGAATTGAAAGTGAAATTATTGAAAAATGTGATGACATTCCAATGGCTACTAAGATGATGGAGGAGATTCAATTAAAAAAAAAATTGATGATAGAGCAAAAATATAGAGCAACCACAGAAAAGAAGAAGAAGATGATGATAATGAAATTCATGGAGAAAAATTATGAATAAAAAATTTTGATTTCTCTTTAATTTTTCATTTTATTTAACCATATTTCTTCAAGAAATGTAACGAGTTAATTGTTGTTCATTTCTCAAAAAAGAAAGAAAGAAAGAAAAAAAATTAAAAGACAAAATTGTAACCCATATTTTATTCAATTATTGAATAAAAAATTTTCAAAACAAAAATAGTAACCATAAAAATAGCGTATTTAGAGTTAAAAAAAAAACACAGACATGTGAACTTAGACCTAATAACTCTGCACCTCAAATACAAATATATGAACTCCACAGACATATGAACTTCAGACATCTATCTCAACCCAACGCCCCAAACAACTCCTACTTTTAGTCTTTATTTTTTAATGTCTATTAATTAACTTAAAAGAATTAAAAAAAATTATAGTTAATTAAGTTTCACTGTTTTTTTCACACTATTAGAGTTAATTTCAAAATTAAGCTTAAAAATATTGAACCTAGGGATCAAGGTGAAACAAAACTCAAATCTAAAAAGTAAAGTTGTAAAATTTAGAAACTTATGGAATAAAATCCATAAAACTTATGCAAGCATGAGAGTTATTTGAACGAAGGGTTGTCTTTATCTCTAAAAATACTACAACTTTGATTAATGAAATCCACGAACCCTTACTCTTTTGGGCAGTTGATTGTTGTTACTTGATTCAATAGGTCAAATGGAACAAAGAATAAGAATATAAACACACTAATCAAACCAAACCTATACTCACATTACATTCGTCATGATGATAGAATAATCACTTCAACCTATTAGAAGTTTAGCCACGCATGAATAAAGAAGAAGTAAAAGTGGAGATGGAGAATGAGATGAAGTTCATCATATATTAAATAACATGAAACAGTAACTACAAGAGTTTGTGAGTAGCAAGATGAAATAAAAATACATGTAGAATGATGGATGAAGCTAGATTGAGAAGCCAAGCAGTCGGTGAACAGTCTCCTATTCCCGTCGACTTGAACCTTGTGATTGCTTCTGCCATTGTACATCTGTGATCGGCAACAGAGGAGAAGTTCTTTCGAAGCTTTTTCCCTGTCTTCTTCTTCTCCCAGAATTCTCTCTGTCAGGTATCGTGTATCATGTGTCTTCTCTCTTTCAGGGCTGCTCAATATATAGGCCGACATGGGGGACATTCTCTGCTATTTGGTACATACAGGCACGTATAGAGGTGTTCATGGATTGAGTTGAAAGTTCGGGTTCTAAATTTTTTCAACCTAAATAACTATTATTAAAAAATGAACCCAACACAACCATGAAATATTTGGATTGGATTGGTTCGGATTAATCGAATCATTTATTTAAAATTTTGTTCTAAAAAGAAGCAAAACATAAATATGTACAAAATCAATATATATAAAAAAATAATTGTGTTATAAGTAATAAAAAAATATATTTTAAAATTAATAATAACTTCAAGTTGGTTTGGGTTATATTAGGTGAACCCATGAACCAATCTAACTGATAACATTTTTATTTATTTGAATCCAACCAACCCAAATGAGTTGATGGGTTGAATTGGGTTGATCGATTTTTTTGGGTCATTAGATTTTTTGAACACCCTTAACGTTAGGCCTCTTTTTCATATTACACGTTGTAGTGGTTCCCTTCTTGCATTTGACTTAGCTCGCTGGATGGTTTGCTATCGCATGGCTACTTCAACAAGATGGAGATTAGTTCCTTTGTTCCTTCACTAATTCCTGCATTTTCAATGTATTAGTGTTTGGTAAAATATGGACCTTAGTTTCGCATCTTTAGTAACACAAGGAAGGTATTTTGCCTTACTTTCACTTAATGAAAAGGTATTTTTCACCAATTAATACTAATTATATCTAACTTAAAAGTTATAATAACTTGTATTTCTACGAGTTCTCAAGACACTTTATAAATCATCTATCTCTTCTGCTTTGATCTATGACTCAACACTTTTTCATTTTTTTAATATTTTTCATCACTTATTCAATGCCTCTCTTAAATCCCTTTCTTTGGCCAATAATCTCTAAAACTTTTCCCATTTCGTTTTATTTTTTTTCTTTCCCCCTCCTTAAAAATCAGAACTTTAAATAAACAAGAGAAATTCTTTCCTTTTCTGAGCATGTCTGAGAAGTTCTTTTGGAAAAAAATAATTTAAAAACACTTCATATATATACTCTGGATACTCTAATTTTTCCCTCACTTGTCCAATTCTTACACTAATTTTCTGGGTAACCAAACAGGAACCAAGACTTCAAGTTAAAGTATTAACTTCCTCGAAGTCTTACAAAAGTTTCAAAATCAAAACTTCCCCTCAAAACTCAACAAAATGATGACTTGTCAAATACCAAAAGGACTAACATAGGAATGTCATCTTTAATTATGGGAACCTTTAATAAGTGGGCATATTTATGTCACTTATAGACTTTTAGTTAGTTTTTATATGAATAGTTGAGCCTTCACATGTTATTTGTTTAAATTTTAGGTATTTGAGCAATTAGAGCATAATAGAAGAATTCTTTCGGATAAATTGGAGTTTTTCTCGGACATTAAGGGGATTAATTAAGAAGTTATAAGAGTGAGAAAGATGAGGCAGGGTAGTGCTATGACACTTTAGCACAAAAGCGAAGAAGTGGCATCATGGCAATAGCGTTGCGGTGCTACGATAAATTCAAAAAAGATGTTGTCACATGCCTACTTCAATTTTCAGCCAAAATTATTATATTTTATCTTCATATTCAAATAGAACAGTTAAATTAAAATACAAATAGGTTTCCTAGTGTGGGTGTTTGACCCACAAATATTATAAATCAGTGTTAAATAACTCAACTCTACTAACTTTAATAGTGTTCACTATTGAACTTTTGCACATTTATCAATAAACTGCATCTTTTCATCTTTCTCATTTGCACATTTTATTGATGAACTTTATCTTCAAAACTCTACACCACAAACACAGGTTTTTTAACTCCAACATAGTAACTTCAAACTCTATAACTCAACTCAGTTCCCCAAACACCCCCAAAGTGTTTAAGGAACCTATATTGATTAAGATTAGCATTATTCCTCCTCTTTATAAATAGAATAATTCACTTTATTCTAAGTGGAGACCAGGTAGAGAGAAAAGTCTATTAGTACTTTTTGCACGTTGAAGGAATTGATGAGTGACATTTTGAGAGCTAAGAAGAAATTCAAGATTGAGATTGTAAAGCTCGCAACGGGAATGAGGGTGACACATGTAAAGAGTTCTTTCTTGTTGGGGTTGATGCCCTAAATCTCATAGGATCCTATAGTTTGTAAATACTTGTATGAACAAACGTTTTGTGATTTATAATATATGATATTTTATTTACACTGTTTATGAAATATTTGATATTTTAGTTGCATTAACCACAAACCAATAAACTAAGATCCATGGTTATCGTTGTAACTTAAACATGTATATAAAGACATATAAGTGGATTGTGTTTTAAGTGATAACCTAAATGATTTGTAGTATATGGATAAGGTTGGATATCTTATCCCGGTGACACTACGAGTATGACTCATTTTGTAGATGTTACAAATGTTGTAAAATGCTACAAATGATCTGATCCTGATCATTCATGTATTAGACATGCGAGCGAGGATATTCTATACAAAAGAGTTTGTATAAGACCGGACCACGAAATGTTTAGTCTCGTTATATAACGCCGTTCATAATTGAGATTTTCATTTCACTAGGATGACCATAGGTAACATGAACTTAATCCTGAGTGAGTTGTGAACTTCTGCTTATGAGGATAGCCCTTTTGATTTGCATGGGTGAGAGTGGCCAGATCGCCGACTCAACAAGCCTACCATTTTGGGAACTCGTCTAATTGAGGAGCTGGGAACTCAGCTACACAAGATGGAATTCACTCCTTCCTTGAAGTAGAGATAAGTAGATAAATTGCTCTTTTAAGGACTGATTCTGGGTCTTGAACAATGTGGCGTCACACCTTCTCTTGGCCCGAGAGGGGTTTAGTCATAGTGGGACTATGATCTATTGTTCATTAGAGGAATCAGTGGTACTTAAGGAGTTAGATGTAACTACAGGGGCAAAACGGTAATTTGGCCCAATTGTACTTACAAGCGATTTGTGAAAGATCACTGTATTGTTGATCGGTTATATCCAATGGACACAGAAATATATCTGTAGTACAAAAAGTGCAGCTGTCGGTCTTTATTGGAGTGTCCGACAGTTAACGAATGATGGATAAAGTGATTAAAGAGTTTAGTCAGTTATTCACATACCGTTGGAGCTTCAAGCTATAGGTCCATAAGGTTCCTTTGGTAGCTCAATGGATTCAAGTTGAGAATCAGTTTTTGGGTTAATTTGAAATGTTCCAACGCTTATTGGAAAAAGCAACCCCAAAGAATTGGGACTAAAAGCAAATTAATAGGAGGGAATTTGATTATATATGATATAATTAAATCAATTCAATTATATTTGATATAATTGATATAATGTATTTGATACATTATTCTTTGATTGGAGGAACTAATATTTAAATATGATTCAAATATAAATTCTATGAATAAGATTCATAGTTATTAAATTTAATATAAATATGATTTATTAAATGCCATAAAATAAAGAAAAAGAACTATGGTTTGTATATTGTATATGATGTAATATTAAAACTATATGTTATAAATATAATATGATAGTTATCATATTTATTAATTATT
Source organism: Benincasa hispida (assembly GCF_009727055.1). Lineage (NCBI taxonomy): Eukaryota > Viridiplantae > Streptophyta > Magnoliopsida > Cucurbitales > Cucurbitaceae > Benincasa > Benincasa hispida. The sequence goes on along the minus strand of NC_052353.1, from coordinate 14,099,544 downwards.
TGATAATTAAAAATCCTTTTCACAATAACCACCCTCAGTGGGTAGTTGCATGGTTTTATGGCAATTTTGGGATAAAATGAAATTTGATTTCAAAATCTAAAACGTTTCATATTATTAGCAATCAAGTTACTACATGATAGCATTGAGAGGCTATATGATAGCTTTCTTATCTAAACGATCGAGTATCGAGTCTATGCAATAGACTTCATCTTCTACACGACCGTGTCATTGTTTACTCGATCGTCTCCTCTTCCCACTCTAAATATTCTCTCTAACCAAAATAAGCCAAAGCCCACCACTCCTGGATTCTCTCACCGAGAATACCAAGGTAATCTAGTGGTAGTGTCCGGGTTGTTCGAGGATCGAGTTACTGCTCGTTGCCGTTCGAGGGAGATTGTCTTGCTCCTTGCGTTCGTGTTTGATTGAGGGATATACTTGAAGAAAGGTTCTTCAAAGGTATAGTTTCTTGAACTTTTGTATTTTATTCAAAGTATGCTATAATTTAGTTTATAATGCATAATCTGTTCTGTATGATTGTAAATGTATGAATTCTTTCACAATGGAGTTTGGACAATCCGCTTCCATTCAAGGTCTTCTGTAATTAGAGTTCCTTCATTTCCATCCCTTTACTTTGTAGATTTTATTAGGATCCTTTGTTAGATTTCTAGTTTCTAACGATGATTTTGAGTTATGGAACTTTAATTTTTTTGGATTGATGTTTTAGATTTATTATTTAATTTTAATAAAGATTCTCATGTTGCAATTGTCTTGCATGCAAATTGAACGCTTAATTCTTTTTATTATTTTGGTCATTTAATAAATGATCTTTGATTTGGATTTTAGTTTTGAAGGGTGGAACTTGAATTAGAACATGACATTTTGCATGCCTATTTGTAAATCCTGAACTATAATTATAGGTTTCACTTAGAGAAGGAACTTAATGTCATGCTTGTTCTTTAAAAGTCATACAAGAATGTTAGCTACTTTGAGCATGAGGCTTATCTCAGCTTGGAAGAGATTTTTAATTACTTTTACTTTCTCGACCTAAGAAATTGCATGTTTGTATTGAATCATTAGTAATTCATTTTATTCTTGATTTAATTGAAAGACTTATAATATGCAATAAATTCTTTATGTATTTATATTTTTAATGCTCTTAATCTTCTGACCAAAAGTTAATTGTTTATTAAATGTTAACACGAGAGGGTAAATTTTAGGTTAAAATAATAAATGCATGATTGTTATTAGAATCTTTGCATGAGAGTGGAAATTTTCTAATAGAAGTTATTGATTACTTCTAATGGGTTCTTGTAGTGATAGATAGGAATGGTCTATTTGTAGTGATAGTGAGATGATTTGGGACATTTTTAGGAGTAATTAACAAAAGCTTTCCAATGACCTACTTGTCTTTAAAAATCATACGGATATGTTAGATTTTAACTTTAAGCAGGAGAATTAACTGAGCTCAAGAGAGAGTTAATAAGAGTAGTATCTTCTTGGCTTATGTATGTTGCAGGATAAAAGTAGTTTTTTAATTTGTTGAGTTTATTATTTCATTGCATGATCATTTCTAAAACTTTCCATTTCTTGTCTCCACTAATTAAGAGTAGCAGTACTAATTTAAATAATTCATCTTCAATGTTTAATTCTCTAGATATAACAGGGTAGAAGTAGTCATGGTACTTAACTAAATTAATTGTCTAATCCCATGGATACTCGAACTTGATCACTATATTAAAACTTGATACCATACACTTGCGATTTTGCATGGTGTAAAAATCAGACAAAACAAAATTTTGGCGTTATTGTTGGAGATCAGTGATTTAATTTGGTTAATATTGTGGCGAAAATACTATGTCTTAATCTAGGGTATATAATATGTTTTATATGTAATATATGTGAAGAGGGAGGTGATGGCAGATTAATATTTTTCATCCATATTTGGTTATAATAGTATGTGGTTATTAAAAAAAATCTATGGGATTATAATAGTTTATGGATTTGAATAGTCTGTATTTGGAGTGCAAATTATTTTAGTTGGATTCAAACCACAAATCTTGTGGTTTCTAGCATACTTGTATGCCAATTGAGTTGTGCCCAATTTGGCTTTAATATAGAGTTTTCAAGTATGGATTTAAGGTTTAGGGTTGTCTTTGATTTTTTTTTTTTTTTGGTATTATATAAAAGTAGCGGTACCTTAAATAACATTTTTTTTTCGTAAATTGAAATAAAAAAGTTGGTTCAACCCGTTTTTAAAAATGAGTAAGATTTTATTTTATGTTATTATCCGTCGGTTGAGTCATTTCAAGATGTACCAACCCAATTGAGCATGGACAAAATACATGAGATTAGACTACAAATTCATAAACTAATTTAATAAGAAAGCTCCATATTTGAAGGTGTACAAAAGCCACAATTCTCTAATAACTCTATAATATTGCACAAAAATGTAATCTAGGAGTATAGTTGCCAAGTATAGGTCACCACCACATACATAATAAATATTGTCAACTTAGATACATTATTACAAAGGAAATAATGGTAGGTCATTGTTCAAAAGTAGTTTATGTAGAAGGATTGGTCAAGCGTTTTTCAAGGAATAGCTCCCAATATTAAAATAAGTTATTGTATTATATGAATTGAATTAAAATATATACATCATTGTAAAAATTTTCTAGAAAGATTTCTTATCGTCGTATTCTTAATTTATTTTAATTTCATGTATGACTTTTTTTTCATATATATACACGGTTTTCTTGTTTTGATTGACTAGAAAAAAATTGTTATTCGAAAATTCATTTCGTTTAAATACTTTCTATAAAGAAAATATTTAAAATAAAAACATTTATGTGGTTACTTACATTTTCTCAAAAGTGTTTTTATACAGAAGTTTGTTTGATTTTCTATACACTCATAATATTTCTATTAATGAAAAAAACTATTAAATACCATGAATTGATCGTCGAAGTGATAACATAGGTGGTCATCGAAGATGATCATCGGATTTGGTCACTTGAGGCAGTCGTCATTGGAGATAGTCCTTGCTAGAGTAGGTTACTGAAGTTAGTCATGGTCATGTAAGGTGTAGTTATCAGTTACATTGGAGGGAGGAAAAGTTTGTTATTTTAATCTTGGAGTTGTAAATAGTTATATTGTAGCAAAATGGAGATTAAAATAACTCTTACCCTCATTTTCTTAACACACTCAAACATTGGGTGAGCTATTATAGTCCAGTCAACCTATTCCAAATTAGAGCTCAACTCCTAAGGTATTAATGCAACTTCTAAATATTCAGATGTATTTTTGAAATGAAGTGTGAACAACTTTCTTCCCGATACCTATACTAAGGGTACAATCTTTTAACATCTTTTTAAAGTTGAATAATATTAACAAAAAATTTGATACTGAAATAAAATACTAAGAACATGTTTGGTAGGCAATATGAAAACAGAAATTTGAAAACAAGATATTGAAAGAAAAGAAGGTTGTATTTCATATTTTTAGATATGTATATGGTAGCAAATAAAAATTAAAATCTTCTTCAAAATATGTTTGATAATATATATTTGTAATTCATAAAATGAATTATAGTTATATTTAAATGTGAAGGTAGTCTTAAAACTTGAGATATTTTTGAAATAAAATACAAAAAATCATATCAATAATTTTCAATAATTTAACGGGAAAAAAAAGAAAAAAGGAAAAAGGTAGCGAGTTGTCACTCCCGATTAATCGTCAACCGTATAGCAAACTTTATAGATTTAATCGTCGCCCTTCTCTGTCGCTGTGTCATTCTTCGTTAAGGTTTTTGGAATCCATTAAGAGAGAGAACACCATTTCTGCAGATAATGCCTTCTTTGCTCCTTCACTCATTCTTCTCTTCTCTCTCAGATTCCTTTTAGCAATTCTCTCTTCTTCTTCTTCTTCTTCTTCTTCTTCTTCTTCTCTTCATTCTCTCTTTCTGGGCATGTTTCTCTCACAGATTTAGCCTCTTCTTCCACCCCTTTTCGTCCCTTCAACCGCCGGCGATGCACCGGGACCGTCCTACGCTTGGCGGCGTCGGCACCGGCACCGGCGCCTCCAAGTTGGACGTCACTCCCATCGATCGAAAGCGCATCAACGACGCTCTCGATAAACAGCTCGAGCGATCCTCGCCCTCCACTTCTCGTACCGTCATTAACGGCAAGGATAATAAGCCCTCCGCGCCTCAGTCGCTGTTAATGCCGAAGCCCTTGTCTGATCAGAGAGACTCTCGTTCTGCGTCTCTCTCTAAGACCAACTGCTCTGGTGGGTTCTTCTTTTCCTCTTTGTTTTGGGTTTTGTTTGTTTATTTTTCTTGATTTTTCTTGTCTGGGTTACTATTCGACTTCTTGTTAGTTTCAGCTGTTTTTTTCTCTCGTTTTTGGTTCAAGTTTTAATTGGGTTTTTTTTAAGCTGTGTGTGCAAGTTATGCATATCTCTAATTTGACCTACCTTCTTGTTTTTCCCGTGTTTTCTCTTGTGTGCCGTTTTTGAGTATTCAAGGATCCGATAGAGCATTCCTATGTTTAGATGGTTAAGAGTTTGATGTTCAGGTGTGTTGTGTTAACTGATATCAGCATTTCTAGGCCTTGTGCCTATGGAAGAATGGTTTTCATCACTAACTTTAGCAATGGCGTATGCTTCTCATGACAGTGGCAGTTTTATTCAATTTTATAGTCATCATTATTGTTCTAATCATCTTAATGACTGCCTTCCATTTTGTAAATTTTGTTTTGGTTGAGAAGGATCTCTGTGCTACATTGTTTATATAGTCTAATTAAGTCATAATACGCCCAAAATTCAATATGCGTGTGCCTGCTGGTGTTTTCAAAATGAAAGATGAACTTCAACAAACAATAATGTTAATGTTACATTCTTCATCTTGTAGCTCTTTTCCTCATTGTTCTTTTTAACAAGGGGGACGGCGGGCACACTTATATTGAACTCCCTATTTATGGGTCCTGTTAATATCTCTCTTTCTGCACTTTGATTGCTCCTCCGTACTCCCTATTAATAGGCCTGCATTTTGTATCTCTTTTGGATATTTCATTCATCATTGTAAGTATTCCAAACACACCCTAAACGTTTATGTGAATTTTTGTGACATAATCTAATATATGCTGTAATTTGGTGTCCAATAACCTTCTCCAACTTTTTGCTATCTTCACCCTTCTTCTCTACTATGAAACTGGTACAAATAGCATATTGCTAAGTACTCAATTGACAACAGGCATAATTGACTTGCAGAGAAAAATTATTCAGAACTTCTTATTTTCTTTGTCTGATTGTTTTGTTTTTAAGAGTGAGATAAAATTTGCTATATAAGTTAGTTACAATGTGATTTAAAATTTTCTTTATAAATTAATTACAATATGATTGTGTTATAGTTTGTTCATCTTCTTGACTTACATTCTTTTGGTTTAATTGCAGAGGAATCTGAGACTGACAGTGAAGAGTCAGATGTTAGTGGATCTGATGGTGATGATACATCTTGGATTTCATGGTTTTGTAATCTGCGAGGAAACGAATTCTTTTGTGAAGTGGATGATGATTATATACAAGATGACTTTAACCTTTGTGGGTTAAGCAGCCAAGTTCCATACTATGATTATGCCCTTGATTTGATTCTGGATGTTGAGTCCTCTAATGGTATGGTTAATGCATTTTTAAGTACTCTGAGATGTCCTGCCTTGCTTTATTCAAGCATATGCATATCAAAGCAATCATTTACTGAGAAGATCTCCTTTAATAAATACATAAATCTAAAAGTGCCTGGTAGGCGTGCTCTTTGGAGATGAAACCTTTAGTTGTGCGTATTCTTCTTCTTCCTTTTCTCTCTCTATCTAATATCCATTAATGCGTGGGCAAGCTAGCATGTACCTTGAGAAATCTCATGGAACAACTGTTTGTTTCTACTATATTTAATACCAAGAAAACTTCTGGAGAATTAAATTCTTGGTTGATGGCTACCATGGTATGAATTTAGGCTGGTGGCCACCATGGTTTTACCTCATTCTTTCTAATTCCGTTGCCTTTTCTTTTTTTTCCTTGCCCCAATGACTGCTAACCATGCCCAATCCATGGTGGTTTGTTTATATTTTCTACAATAGTTATTAATCTGTCCTTTGGGCTTATTTACAGTATCCATTTTCTAATTTCTCCTATGAGGTATTTTATCTTCAATCTCCCGTTTGGGTGTCGGTAGTCAGAAATCAATTGGAATGGGTGAAATGTGCAGGTGATATGTTTACAGAGGAACAGAATGAACTAATTGAATCTGCAGCTGAAATGCTTTACGGTCTAATTCATGCGAGATACATATTGACGAGTAAAGGAATGGCTGCTATGGTGAGAATCTTCTTTTGGGTCTTCCATATATATGCTGCCAGTGGTCAGAATAACCCATTATGATTTTCACAGCTGGACAAATTCAAGAATTATGACTTTGGGAGATGTCCTAGAGTTTACTGCTGTGGACAGCCCTGTCTTCCTGTTGGTCAATCAGACATTCCTAGAGCAGGCACCGTTAAGATATACTGTCCAAGATGTGAGGATGTTTATTATCCTCGGTCGAAGTTTCAAGGTAGTATCCTTAATTTTTATGATCATATGTTCAACTTCTTGCATGCACGTTGTACATATGTTAACTTACTTTTTCTTTTTTTAAACAAAAAACTTCTCATTGATGTAATAAAAAGGAAAAAATGGATACAAACTCGGGTAGCTAGTGAAGACGAGGAAGAAATACAATAACAGGAAATTAGAGACAACTACAACATAAAGAGAATAGACATGCAAAACTTTATCAACAACAAATAGTTTTTTCAATGACTTTGCCTGAAAAACTTTGAGAGGTTATTAACGGAAGCTGAAGCTACAATTAAGGGCTCCACAAAACACTTATAATAGCTACTTCAATCCTCCTAAAGCTAACCAGGAACTGACCATCAACCATTAAATATATCTTTCAAAACCGACGTGTCAGCTTGACGTCACACCACATCAACAAAATATGTCTCGAGACCAGAGATTTAGATTGCAGCAGGCTCCTAACCTTGTTTTTTGCATTTTTAAGCACTTTAAGGACTACAAGCTTAACATCTTTAATTCAGTAATGTAATTGGGATGATAAGTGGGAATTCGTAATTCGATAAATCCAAAATGGCCTTCACACTTCCTGGGTTCAGAAGTACCACAGATTTTAAGGCAATATTAGCATGGGTAATAGGGCAATCACTGATAATTGCAATACACCCTTAATGAGGATAACTTACAATCATCTTGAGAAAAGCAACTCCTTTAAAGTCTTTTAACTCGATGCTTCACCGAAACCAAAAAGCCTCATGCAAATTAATGCTTTATAATCATCCTAGTGATCATGATCGCATAGTTGAGTTTATTGAAATTTTTTTTATAGATAATTTTTGATAGATGAGATATCCTTATTAATTAGTTCTTGAAAGCTTGGTTTTTTACTAAAAGGAAGAAGAACAAGAGAATACCCTCATTAGTACTTGGTCTTACGGGGGAGTTATTCTTGAAAGGTTAGTTTTCACTTTAAGTCATGTTCCTTTGGACTTGAATCACTTGATAGATGATGGGAACATATTACTATTTGAAAAGGAAATGTGACATGATTGAAAATGCAAAGTAGAATCATATGGTGTTGGCCACATTTTAAAAGCTTCTGTGGTATAAAAATGGCATTTATAATAAATTTATACAAATTCAAGTGAATAGTCCAAACGACAAATGTCTGTGTTACCACCTCCTCTTGGTGGAGGATGTGATAGCGGATTGACTTTGAGCAATAGGAAATGGTAGTTTGTGGATTAGACATGAATAATTACAGTTGAGTCATGTTTATTTTTATTTGAAACTGAAGTAACTCGATTTCCATAATTCGTACACATGCATTTTATGCCTATACATTACTTGTTTTCTATCACTGACTTGCATTTAAGACTATATGTTGTGAATGATAAGAATTTACTCTAAGATAAGATGAACAGCAGTCTTGAGTCTCTTGACAGGCTCATATTATGGTTTACGTCATCAGTTTTTTTCTTTAACTCTTTATAGACATTGATGGAGCTTATTTTGGAACTACATTTCCTCACCTCTTCCTGATGACATATGGACACCATAAGCCACAAAAAGCCATTCAGAGTTACGTGCCGAGAGTATTTGGATTCAAGATCCACAAGCCATGAAGGCTGAAACTTTGAAGCATTCACTTGGGTGAGTTATGAGCACATCTCTGTTTGCTGCTTTGAGAATTAGTGTAACAGATGCCTCTTTTGAGAATAATAATGATGAAGATTTCTTCCCCTTTATCTGCCTTGGAATGTTAGAATGAAGCATTCGTCTTACCCCTTGTGAATGGATTAATGGAGACTCCAATTCTCATGATGGCTCGATATTTGGTGAGCTTCTTTAGAACACACCCCCCACCCCCACCCCACCCCACAAAAAAAAAAAAAAAAAAAAAAAAAAAGGAAAAAGGAAGAACTCTTTTTGGTAGGTTATGGAGATTGTTGTCTTGTTTAATTTGTTTCTGCATCAAACAGTTTTATTCATGACAATTGAAATATAGCTTGTCACAATGCCTTGTATTTTTATTCTTTTTTTAGAGTTTGTTTGGTATGAGCAATTCATAGTGAATAGGCACAATACGAATAGTTAACAATGGTTAGTGTGGAGTCAAAAATGTACTCTCTGTTATATTTTGTTTAGAATAGTTACTAAAAATGCTTTAACCAGATAAGCTATGTTTAAATAGTGACTCACTAGGTTACGTTTTTCATTTTTCTCGAGTTATTTTACGATTTGTTTAATTTTAGAGATTCCACTTTTGTGATGTTCACATGAGATTTAACATGTATCATTGATTTAAATGATGGACATCCACCTCTTTTGGTGTCGTCATTGGACTTGTTCCACTGCTCCAAACATTCCTCCAAACGTTCGATCCGAAGATAATAAAAGTATATTTGCTCCAAATAGTGATGGAATCTTATTCTAAATTTCAATAAGTTAGATCATGGCATCAAATGAATGGTGGTGCTGTTACCTCGCTTTAGGGGTACTTGTGCACTCATTTGTTTGGACCTTTCATTGTAATAATCCAAATTCTCCATTACTATAACTCAGTACTTAGCTATAACTATTTGAATACTCATTATCTATTTACCATTACTATAATTCATACTAAAATAGATTACACCTCATTACTAACTAGTGAACTCAGTGTTCAAATAATTTTTTGGGGTCTGTTGGATTTTGTTGTATGTTTTTAGATTTACTTGAGTTTAACAAATAGGTGTTTGGCAAACAACTCGAATTTTGTTTCTGAAAACTATTTTTCTGTGATTAGATTTTGAAATTTAAATTTTAAAGTGTAGAATTATATTAAATAAAGATAAAAATATTTATAAATACAATGTCTCAAGTTATGAATCCAATTCATTTTTTAAAAAGTATAATATGCATTATGTAATGTATTACAAATATATATAATATTACAAAACAATAATTATATAAATTTTTTAATATAAATCATAATCATAATTTTTTTTTTAAAAAAAGAGAACTAGTTTATTGTCAACTAAATATCAATGGGTAACTACTAGTTTTATGATTTACAAATATATAATACCAAATACCTTTAAAACAATGGTTTAAATTAGAATCTAATTCCTGAATCTACTACTAAATACATATTTGAAAACATGAAATATAACCATATTTTCATTGAATTCAATGTTTTCAAATTTTTATTTTCAAATTCTCTACCAAATAAGCTCTTAGATTTTATAGTCAGAATTTATTGTTTTTTCAACATGTTCAATGACAACCATAATTTTTTTTTAAAAAAAAAAAAAAATTGAAGGTTTTCTTCTCCTCCCTTGACAGAAACTAAAGTTGTGAAAATTGATCATATTAGATCAGTTTTATTATTATATATTATTTTGGGGAAAAGTCTTTGGAAACACGATCAAATATTCCATGAACTTATGCCAATTCTTCAATATCAAGAACTTACATGGGAAAAGGACAAAAACCTTACATTTAGAACAAGTATTGAAAACACATAATATAAATAAATAACCCTACCACCAATATTTCTTTTTTCAAAAAAAAAAAAAACATAATATAAATAAATTATATAAAATGACTAATTTTCGATTTAAACTTTCAAACTTGCAAGGTAAACTTTAAAAAATTGTTTATCAATTCTTTAAACTAACAAAGTTGATCCATAATTTTTAATTTTGTGTCTAATAAATCTTTAATATATTCAAATTACATAAAAATATACTAATATAAAATCAAATTTTCGGTATAATAGGCAGTATTTTAAAAACCCTCCCAAGCACGCACTTAAGCTCAAGGCATAGGTCAAAGTGCACACCTTTTTTGAGCCCAAGTCTCAAAGCTCTAAACCTTAGTAAGATAGTAATAATTAGGATTTTCCTTCTTTATCAAATAAAAAAATCAATTTAACTGAGTCTAAATGCAAAATTTATTAGATTTAGTGATCTTTTTTTGTCATATTTCCACTGCAAGTATGTTTTCTCTTCTTAATGTAGTACTTTAATATATAGCACGACTCAGGAAAAAAAAAACTCACCTTTTTTTTTTAACTTGAGCTTAAGCCCCATAAAACTTGCACTTTATTGTGTCTTGAACTTTAAGAAAAGGACCCAGTAGACACTTTCCCGAGTGCTTATTAGACATCAATTTAAAGTAGATGAAATAATGAAAGTTAACAGACCTAGTAGGCACTTTCACGAATTCAAGAATTATATATATTAACTTAACTGTTCAGAGCCTAAACCTATAACTTCAAAATCACGAATTTAGAAAAACAATTATGATGTGGACAATAACACAATCTCCTAGCAATCTGAAAAAGGTTTTGTAAACAAAGGCAGAGAACTAATACGTAAACTTGAGCAAAACTCCATTGACCATCAATAGAAAAGTGGCCAACAGTATAAGAAATAAAGAAAAGGTTCAGTTCAGTTTCAATTAACTTTAAATAACTAATTCCCACAACATTGATATGAAGAGAAGTAGAGAGGGAGCAATCTTTTTCCTCGGAAAAAAGGGGTGAAAATGTGCAAATGAAGATGGCTTAACTTTCAGTCTGCTCTCTCAGCCTCCTAATAGTGCTTCTCACTGTCACGGCACTAGCAGTGCTGTCAAAGGTACCAAAAATAACATCAAAATCAAATATATTTATTGTTAGTTTGTAAATTTGGTATCTATGATTTGAACAAAGTTAGAATTTAGTCCTTATGATTTGATAGAACATCATAAATGGTCTCTATAGTTCAGTAAAACCGATCCCTGTGCAATATCTCTTTATGAGGATTTTATCAAACCATTTGTCTAAATTCTAACTTTCTCCAAATCATAAAAACCAAATTTAAAATTTAGCCTATATTTATATAACAATAACAATAATAAAAAGAAAAAAAAAGGACCAAAGAAAATTTTAAAAAACGTAGCATTACTTGAGAGTGTAGGCCCCGCCAGCTTTCACTTTACCACAATCTTTGCAGCCCCAAATTCCAACTGCTTTTCTCTTAACTGCATACTGCAATGGGGAAACATATAATTGGAACATGAACAAGTGACAAAGAAATTAAAACTTGGGGTAAAAAGAGAGGACAACTACTTGCCTTTCCACAGAACTCACAGAAGTACTTGCTGTGCTGACTGACTTCCATCTTCTTGATCTGTTTTCTCAGACTAGCACCATATCGGGTACCTGTTGCCAGCGAAAGTTAAGAGAAGAAGAAGAAAATAGAATGCAGAGAGATCTTCATGACTCAAGCAATATGGTTTGTTGATGATATTGATGTATATCATGCCATATTTCACTTAACATTTTAAGGTAATAATTTTACTACCAAAACCATCAATTAACGGTGCCATGTATAGCAATGTACATATCAATAAAATATAATTAACGGTAGGTATTTCTGTGAATAATTTTTTTAACAGTTAATTAGATTAATAATTAAGTTATTTTTCTTCCGACTAAGTTGTACATCTTGTTATTAGTATTAACATTTATATTGGAATTAATAGATGAGATTTTATGTATGGGAGATATCGATTCATCCTTAAAATCAATGTTGAACCCTTCGATTTATGGATATATTTGACACATATTGACAGATCACTTCCATAATCAATCCCAGACAAAGCAATTCTTTATTAGTTTGATTTCTACGGAAGACATTTCTCACTCTTTGATTCAAATAATTTTTGTTACTTATTACTAAATCTTTAAGGAGCTGTTTGGGGGTCCAAAATGAGATGGTATATCCCCACATCCTATAGCATCTCAGTGTTTGGAGGCCCATTATCCTATCTCACCCATTTTAATTGTTTGTGGGCCCATTTTCAGAATGTGTTTTGTTTCTCACCGTCATTTTCCTTCCGTGTATCGTATATCATCTCAGTGCTTGAACATACACGATTATATTCGATCGTTCATACTCGATCAGAACTCTCAAGACATTAGAACTCCCCAGACATCAGAACTCTCCACATCTTATATCATTTCATCGCCCCAAACAACCCCTAAAGGATGACTTTTCTAAGATGAAAACTCAGGAAAACTACTGCATGAAAATACAGCTCAGACAGGAGATTAGGATAGTTTTTGTAAGAACCAAGAAATTAATTGAACATTCTTTGGATTGCATATACAACCTATGGAAGAATAAGAAGTAAATGGCTTCAGAATGGACTAGATGCAGAATAACGATAATGGGAAACAATAATGGAAAAACAAGCATTCTCTGCAGAAACCGGTTATGTACGTACAAGATACGAAACTATAAATCATAAATCGAAATTTCAAAATATTTACCATATTTTCCAACAATGCCTGCCTTCTTGGTTCTCTTTGTCTGTGAAGAAAAGAAAGACACGAGTTTAAAACTTTTCTTATCCAATGAATATGAATGAAATAGTCTAATTTCACCAAAAGAATTTTAAGCATTTCATTTTCCATACATTGTAAGAAATCCAAGGATATTAGAGCAGGAATGTGGGCATGGGGGGGTAAATGAAACCAACTAATTTGGATCTCGAAGTATCGAGAAATGCATAAAGGTGTATATGAATTACGTAACAAAGCGCGACGAAAACTTCTAAGCAACAGAGCAAGCAGCACGGTTCCTGCCGATCTCTTGGCATATTTCCATAGTCCAACAATATGAATTACCCCCATACTTCGAATACAAGCAAATTGCATCGGAAAACACTTAATCCTTTTATAGAGCATCATGAAATCTATCAGTCTATCAGACAGTCATGACAACTAAAATCCTACAGATAATAACCACCTTTGGAGTTCAACACGGTTGTGAAAGATAAAACTCAAAACCAAAATACTTGTGAGTTGGGACTCGTGATACATTTACAAATTCTAAGACCTATTGCATTCTCTTTTTCGTAGCTACAAGCTACGCTGTATGGGTAATACTATGTCACCAATTTCAGTTCTTACTCTTAATGGGGGGAAAATGGTAACACAAGCTCGATCTCTCAGGTTGTCTTCAATCAGAAACTAACAATGCAATGTTCCAGTGCCCATTGAAAACTTAACAGCAAACTCGAATCATGACGATAAATCATAAAATGGGAAAGAACTTAATATTTAAAAAAACGAAAAAATCCTCAAATTATTCAAGAAGACAATTTAGTTTCCAATAGTAAGAACAAAGATAAAGCATGTCCAACAGAAAAATACGAACAAATAAAGTGAATAATTATCAGAGAGAATTCTTAACGGAGAAACACAGATAATCGACAACTTAACGCGCCAATGAATCGAAAGAAGAGAAATTACCATTGCTGCTTGGATGACCACAAGATCTCCGGAAGAAGGTTTGGCGGAAGTTGGAAGAACTTGAACCAGAGAAACCCTAGAATAGAATTTTGTTCGTTTTTTTTCTTTTTTAGAAAACAACTTTTGTTCTGTATTTTGAGTTTAGTTTCGGTTTAGTATCTAAGTTTCAAAATATTATACATTTAGGATCAGTTTAGTAATTATTTTTTTATTATTATTTTTTAAAATTAAACTTATTTCATTTATATTTCTTACCATGATTTGCATTTTTTTTAAGTACAATGATTGAATTCTTAGCTAAATTCCAAAAACAAAAACACGTTTTTTAGTTCTAAAATTTTGAGGTGGAAGTAGAATCCATAGGCTTAATTTTCAATAACAAAAACAAAAAGGACTAGTTGCATAAATGAAATTCAAGCAAAAAATAATAGAATATGTAGTATAAGGAGAAAATAATTGTATATATAGAACAAAAAATGGTAAAAGACTAAAAAAACTAAAATGGTGGAAGTAGCAATTTTGTTCGCTTCTTCCCAATTTTCTCAAATTAAAAACTATCATTGATAATATTTATCAGTGGTAGCAGCTATTAGTGATGACCATTGATAGCTACTATCAGCTGCTATCACTAATAGCTGCTATCATTTCTAGTTTTTAATTTGAGAAATGTAATACAATCTTGAAATATTAACTTTTAATTTGCTATCAGTTATCAATGGTTATCATTGACACACTTTCATCAATTTAAATCAACCTTGAAATATTAACAATTAAGGTTATCAATGACTATCAATGATAGACTTTTATAAGTAGTTAGCAACATTGAAAAAAAACCAACAACTTCGAAAGATTGAATTATACTAGTGATGGAAAACTATTAATGACTATCACTGATAAACTTTCATAAATGACTATCAACTTTGAAAGATTAACATAGCAGTTATCACTAATAATCTTCTATCGTGGCTATCACTGATAGCAACTATTAGTCTCTATCGCTGATAAATTTTCATCAATTTGAATCAACCTTGAAATATTAACACTTAAGGCTAGCAATGATAGACTTCTATAACTAGTTATGAATTTTCAAAGAAACTCGATATATAGATTTCACCTAACTTCTATCACTTATATCGTGGTTATCGATGATGGCTTCTTTTACTAATAACATCACTGATAAGATGTTATCAATGATCTCACTGATATCATGCTATCAACGATCTCATTAGTATCACGCTATCAATGATCTATTTGGTATCATTCTATTAGTGATAGCTATCTATCACCGATAACATGCTATCAGTGGTAGTTCTCTATCATTAATAACATGCTACAGTTGTAGCTTCTATCATCGATAATGTACTATTAGTGGTAGCTTCTATTCATCCATAACGTGCTATCAATGTTAGCTTCTATCATCAATAACATGCTATCAGTGGTAACTTCTATCAATGATAGCTACTGACCACCTTATTGTCTATTTCCTTGTCCTTTTCAAACATTTGTATGGTCATTTGTCATTTCAATATCTCTCAAGGGCACTTCCGTAAAATAGCGAACAACCAAACCAAGCCCTTCTTCGTTTGATTTTGTAAACAAATATTACGGTATACAAATACACAAATATTTTAATTTGTGCATGTCATTTTTTCAAGTTAATTTCTGATAGACATCATCCTATAAAAAGGATAAAAAATTATTGGTCTATCTGATATCTTTCGCATCTTTCTCTCTCTCTCTTTTTTTTTTTTTAAGAAATAAACTTGTTTAATAACTATTATCATTTCTTATTTCGAACTTTTAAGAAATGTTTCTAAAAATGGTACAAATTTG
This sequence comes from Benincasa hispida, assembly GCF_009727055.1. NCBI lineage: Eukaryota > Viridiplantae > Streptophyta > Magnoliopsida > Cucurbitales > Cucurbitaceae > Benincasa > Benincasa hispida. The sequence goes on along the minus strand of NC_052353.1, from coordinate 14,083,814 downwards.
TAGACTAAAAAAAATTCTTTCAAATTCATTTTTATTTTTATTTGTATTTAATGTTTCTTAATATTAATCAAACTTGATGATTGACTTGTTGGTGTTAAGAGTATGAATTGGATACTTTCAAGTCTTGGGTATAAAACTCAGCCTTATAATTCTTATGAAAAAAAATGGAAGAAGAAAAGACCGAATAAAGGAAAGAAATTTAAAAAAAAAAAGAAAGAGAAGAAGCAAAAACGGGAGAAAGAATAGAAAATAAAAAAAAAAAGAAACTGAAGCAAAAACTAGAGAAATGAAAGAAAAAAAAAGGAAGAAGCAAAAACTGAATAAAGGAAAGAAAATTTAAAAATGGAAGAAGCAAAAATCGAAGAAAGAAAAGAAAATAAAAAAAATTAAAAAAAGTGAAGAAGCAAAAACAAAAAAAAGTGTGCAATAAGACAAGACAAGGGAGGACGAAATTGAAAATTAGAAAAAATTTAAAAGTTGACTAGTCAACACTTCTATAATTGCAAATATTTTAAAGAGGTGATATACTTTTAGATTTCCCCTTATTTTACTATCTATTACAAATATTAAAAAAATGGTTACCAAACGAAGTCTTAGTTTTTTAAGTTTTAAGTTTGGTTTCACTTTAGTCCCTAGGTTTCAAAATACTGCAATTTTACTATTGATATTTGAGTTTTGCTTCAATTTGGCCCTTATGTTTCAAGATTTATACTTTTAATCTCAACTTTGTTAGAGTTAGATAACATACAACGGAAGAAAAACAATCATTAAGCATTCTAATTCATTAATTTTGGCTTTGAATTAAGCATGATCATAAACTAATAAGAGGGTTTCATGACATACCTTTGAAGAAACACTTGAATCACGATTCCAGCTGCAAATCTCCTTGAAATCAACTATGAACCACCACAAAGGCTTCCCTACTATCCTCTTGGTGCCTTAGATTGAGTTGTGGGACTCAAAATAAGTTTAAATTAAGGAAGAAGGAGATGAGAGGTTTCTAGTTTTTAGCTCAAAGCCTATCTTCAACTTTTGAAGATTTTCAGCTTAATCCACCCAAAATGCATGCTCAATTCCACTGAAATTCTTTAGTATATATTGCATGATAATCATGCAAGAACCATTACTGTATGAATTGCAGCTCATGCTTGGATTTAATAACTGAATAATATGTGTGAGCAACTTGGATGAAAAGTGGAAAAAAACACTTTTGGGATTTTCCATTATCCATCTTTTTGAATTTTGATTTTCTAATTGATTTCTAAAATCAATTTTCATTTTCAAAAATGAAATCTTTATTAATTTTACCAAATTAATTCAATAATTAATTTTCTAATAAAATTAATAATAAATAAATAATTAAATAATTTAATTAATTCTAATTAATTCAATATCAAATATTAAATTAATTTAACACTAATTCTACCACCATGAATCTCTATTCATGAATTTAATATTTAAATCATATTTAAATATTAATTGATTCTCCAATTCCGTTTAATTCCAAAATTAAATGCGTAATTATATCACATATAATTACTAATTCTCTTAATTCTAATTCGAACGCTTCAAATTAACTTATAATACTACTTTAAGGCTAATCCATTTGTGAGCTAGTAGGGGGACCTCGTGAACCTAGAGATCATGGGCTCCAACGATCCAAGATTAATTGGCTAAACTCTTTACACCGAATTAACCCCCATACGAAACTACTGGGTCACTCCACTAAAGCCCAGAGTTGCACTTCCCTCACTGTAGATATATTATGTCCACTCGATATAACCATGATTAGTAAGTTAACCCTTCATAGGTTGTTCGTAATAACGGCTGGATCAAATGACTGTTCTACCCTCGAGATTACCTCTTGTTCCTTAAGTCTCATTGATCCTTTTATGAACAATTGGTTTGTGATCCGATCAACAAACTGAGTCCCTCTCAGGCTAATGAGAGGGTGGGGCCCCTTATTCAAGACCTGGAATCAACGCTTAAGGGAACAACCTCTCTACTATCCCTAAAAGCGGGTAGGAGTGAATTCCATTTTGCACCCTATGTCCCCAGCTATCTACTTAGCCTTACCCCTGAAATGGAGGTTTATTGAGACCGCTATTGAGCCAACCCTCACCTATGCAAATATAAGGATAATCCTGAATAAACATGAGTTCATAGTTAGCTCAAGATTAAGGTCAAGTTCCCTAGGTCATCGCTTTGAAATCGTCAATTTTAAACAGTAAACAATATTATAAAGTAAAAATGACTTATTTCGTGGTCCGATCTTATACAAACGCATTGCATAGGACGACCTCACTCCTCATGTCATTACATGTACGAATCAGGATCACTTCATCTGTAGCACTTTACAACTCCTTGTAACAATTACAGAGTGAGCCACATCCAATAGTGTTACCAGAATAAGGCACTCAACCTTATTCATATACTTGTAGGAAAACAGATATGAGGATTTCTATGAGCAGCGAAATGATCGTTCCAAATTTCATTCGAAATTGAACACTAAGGATTACAGTCAATAAATGGAAACTAATAGCTCATGCAACAACTAGAAAATTACAGCATGCTTACAAAGAATATCAAGGGAGAGAGTATCTATACTTTTGAAGACTTCTTCTTCAAACTCCCTCGATCACAAATGCTCGATCAATCTCCAAGATAGCAATACACGAACGTTTGAACACAACGATCGATACAACACTAGCACAACGAACACAAAAATCATGAACCCAACGAACCGTCACCAGAACCTCGAAATCAATCGAGTTGAGTGAGGACACCACCACAATGGTTACCTTGTTATTCTTGGTGTGAGAATTCAGAAGTTGTGGGCTCTGTATGAACTTGGTTAGAGGAAGAGACTGTAGGAACAAAAATCATGTAGACGATTGAGCAAGTGGGAGATGACATAGTCTATCGTATAGACGATGTGCTCAATCGTGTAAAAGATGGCAGCCTATCGTATAGACAATGCCACACGATCGTTTAGCTACGACCAGTTGAGTGAACTATCGTATAGTTAGACTCCATGATCGTTTAGTTTCTCTATGAGCTATCGCTTAGTGAAACACTTTCACTTGATAGCATTCTCCGTGAGTTTTTTTTTCGAAAGTAGCAACTCTTTAGGAAAATATTTTTCCTTTTATCTCATGGTTACCATAAAACCACCAATAACCTCCCACTCAATTGGTTATTAGAGAAAAAGAGATAATTATCAAATACTTAATATTATTATAAATAAATATGATAACCAACTTACCATATTATATTTATAATCTATAGTTTTAATATTTCATCTCATGAAACATATAAACCATAGTTCTTTTTCTATTTTATGATACTTAATGTAAATCATATTTACATTAATCCTCCACTTGATGTATCTCATACATCACACCAATTATATCATATATAATTGAATTTCCTCTTATCAATTTGAACACTTCAAACTAACACCAAGAATTGATTCTCAACTTGAATCCATTGAGCTATAAAGGGGACCTTATGGACCTGTAGCTTGAAACTCTAATGGTACGTGAATAATTGACTAAACTCTTTAGTCACATGATTCACCATCTGTTAACTGTCGGGCACTCTACTAAAGATCAACAGCTGCACTCTCCTTACTACAGATATATTTTGTGTCCATATAAAGTAATCAATAGTGCAATAACCCTTCACAGATCGCTCATAAGTACAGCTGGGCCGATTTACCATTATGCCCCTATAGTTACATTTAACTCTTTAAGTACCACTGATCTCTCTAATGAACATAAGTCATAGACCTACTATGACTGAGTCTTCTCTTCCAAAGAGAGGCTGTGACCACTATGTTGAAGACCCGGAATCAACCCTTAAAGGAGCAATCTATCTACTTTTCCTTGCTTCGGGGAAGGAGTGAATTCCATCTTGTGTAACTGAGTTCCCAGCTCCTTAATCAGAAAAATTCGCAAAAAGGTAGATTTGTTGAGTTGGCAATCTGGCCACTCTCACTCATACTAATCAAAGAACCAGCCTTGGAGGCAGGAGTTCCCAAACACTCAAGATTAAGGTCATGTCACTTATGGTCGTTTAGGTGAGATGTAAGTCTCAAGTATCAATAGCATTATATAAAGAGACGAATCATCTTGTGGTCCGGTCTTATACAAACTCTTTGTATAAGATACCCCTTTCGCATGTCTTCACATGAATAGTTAGGATCAACCATCGATAGTAGTTCACAACACTTGCAAACCTCTACAAAGCTAGTCGTATCCATAGTGTCACCAGGATCAGGTATCCCTCCTTAATCCTTATACTACAGACCTTTTTAGGTTATCACTTAAGACATGATCCACTTTTATATCTCATATATATGCTTAAGTTTACATACAATAACCATGGAGCTTTGTTTATTGGATATGAATAAATGCAAAATAAAATAACTCTTATTTTCTTCATAACAATGTGTACAATGTATACAAACTACGAGACTCTGAGAGAATTAGGACACCAATCCGAACAATACTATATCATTTTGACTATTTACTCGAACCTAATCCACTTTTATGTCTCCACATAAAGTTCAAGTACTCATGTAATAGTCATGGATCTTTTAGTTTATTGGATTTATTTCTGAAACAAAATAAGCAATTCATATATTCAATAACAACTTATTGAATTTTCAGAATGTTGTTTACAAACCACAAATTTTAGGACATAAAACCCAACAAACTCCCGCTTGGACTAAAACTCTAGTGGTAACATATAATTCTGTAACAACCCAAATTTGTACGCATACACTACCGAAATTAAATGTCAAATGTTAAGCAGGACGAAATTTTATTTAAGGGGGTAGTAAATGTAATACCCTAACCCTAATTTAGAAAGTAGGAAAACAAATAAAATATATAATTAAGAATGAAAAATATATAAATTTAATAGGAAAATCGGGTGGAAATTTTGAATTGGAAAAAATAAGAAATTTATTAATTATCCAAAAATAATGAATAAGGGGGCAAAATCAGGGAGGATTAATTAGAAGTTGAACGCTAGCTAATTCGGGAGACAAAGGGTAGTAGATAACTTTTTGTTTGGGCACTGCTCAGTGAAAGTATTGGAGGTGAATTAATTATATGGTTAAAATCTAAAAGAGTTAAAAAAAAAGGGAAGTGGAATCCACGTGTCACAAGCGGTAAAAATAGCGAGATTGGTGGAGAGAAACCTGGAGAAAACGAGATTGGAGAGAAATAGTGGAGAGAAATATTGTAGAGAAAACTGGGAAAGAGCAAAGTTGGAGAGAAAAGATGGAGAGAAAGAAGGAGAGAGCCACACTGGCGAGATTGAAGAGAAAATTAGAGAGAGCGAGATTCTCAGCGAGAAAGTGGGAGAGGCTGAGGCCACAAGAGTAAAACCAGTGAGAGCCACGAGCCAAACCAGCGAGAAAGCTGGAGAGAGCGAGATTCTGAGAATAGAGAGAGCGAGATTTGGACAGAAGCGTGGATTATGCATTGAATTTGGCCACGATCTTATAGATTATACATGGAGAACCCTAAAATTGAATACAAACAAAGGTTAAAGACGTAAGGGCAAACGTTAGCCAAAATTAGTGTCTTATTAAGAGAAATTCTTAAACCTAAGTAATTTTAAAGAAGCCATTAGTAGGATGAGTTTTCACACAGAGAAGAGCTGGAAACGACTATAAATAAGAGGCTTTGGGCTGGAAGTTAAACTCATTCTCAAACAAAAATCAGTAGTAAAAATTGTGGTGAAAAGGGTGAAGTAATTTTGTTAGTTTGAAGGAGGAAACGCGAGGGAAGTGCTGCCCAAATTTCCTTCTGGTTTAAGAGGGAAAGCTCTACTGATTAAACCATAAGGAATATAAGGAATAAACTAGGATTGCAGTCAAGATACATAGTTTATCTCACCCTCTCTTTAAGTGTTCATGGTATTGTACCTTTAATATGTTGCATAATTATGTTATTGTTATGCTGCATTACATGTTTAAAATACGTTATCGACAAGGGACCCATGCATTATGTTTGTTCACAACGATGAAATAAGCTTAAATTTTAATTAGATAAAGGTTATGCTTCTAGGCTAGTAGGGCATGTATGGTTGCACCCCTCTAGACCCAATTCTATGTCAAGATTAGGTTAGGGACTAACAGGGTATGTATGGTTGCACCCCTCTAGTCCAATCTTACGTTTATGTTAATGTTGATGTTGGATGTGACTCTGGCCCTACTGACTACATGACCTGCTAATCATCAGATTGGTTAGTTTCCCTTAAGTCCTCATCTTTCTATCAGGGCGGAGAAATTTACGTTAGAAGCAATAACCAACCACCACATGTTATTATATTGTTCGGTCCCAATCATATGTTTTCAGGACATGTTGCATGTGATTGTGCATTTGGTCACTACCTATGTGGAACTACTTACTAAGTATATTATATACTCATCCTATTTTTACGAACTTTGTAGGTAAGGACACAGCGTAGTGGCAGAACTGGACGTTGCTCAATGGCAATCTCAAACTCACTATTATAGGCATATGCATTTTTGTATCACTACGCTGATGTTTTATGGATCCCGGTGTTTTGTAAAATAAACTTTTTTTATATAGTTTTCTACCTAATTAATAAAATCTTAGATATGTTCTTTTGAAATTTTTGCCAAAACTCATCTCATGATAGAAAAGTCTAAGTATGCATGTCGTAGCGGTCGGACCATAATATGTAAGGATCCAGTCGTTACAAATTCTGAATATATAATACTGAGTTTTTGAGTTTTACGGAGAAATACAATAAACTAGGGCATCACATACCCATGGGTTTTTTTCCCACTTGCCCTAGGTTATATACTTGGTAGTCCTAGTCTTACTAAGAGATCCTCAAACACTTTAGCTGAGAGGATCGCTGTAAACATGTTAGTTTACAATAGACTTCTTATTAAACTATTATGGGGAATGCATCTTATTTTCACAACACTTGTTTCTTTATAACGGCTAGGAAGTCATACATTCCTCCCACTATATCAAGGTACTCTCAACTCTTTAAGTAAGATGTATTTGACCTGTCTAAAACAACTTTTGTTTACAGTGTCAATTTTAATCAATAACTCTTTATTGATATATGCAAGCTCTTTTATGGAAACAAATAATACATGGTGATCTCGAACAATATTTCAATACTTAAGGGTTCAATATTAACACTTATATCGATCGTTTCAGATTTCTGAACTATGTAAACAACTTTTACATATCATAAACAACTTTTATGAGTTCTCCATATCTCATATGGATTTTCAGAAATACCTTAAAATTGAAAGGATGTTGAAAAACAATTAAGGCAACTAAGTATAGAAAGTTTTCACTGGATTTCACGTTCTATCAAATTGTCCTAGAAATTTCAAACTTTCTATTACTTTAATCCAATTGAAGTATTTCGGTTTTATTTTACCTAACGAGTTTTGTACACTTTGAACTTTTCAAGTGTTCTAAACTTATCACTTAGGTTAAATAACTACTTGCCTTTTTTGATTTCTAGCCGTTTTAAATATCTAAATATTTGTAAATGGATTTTAACTAGGTTGGTTCTAATAGAAGTTGCTTTACAGTAGAACAAACATAACTTTTGCTAATGAACATTTCATTTACAACAAAAAGTTTATACAATTTTGTTATTTACAACAAGATAACATAACTTTTATTAAAATAACAAAAGTAGATAAGATCATCTTCTGACAGCAACTGCAACATGTCCCACTGGTCAACTTAAGTACAGCAAGCAATCCTTAGGAACTAGTGTTCCTATTTTGCTTTCTCTACTCTTTTCTCTGCAAGGTATTGAGGGTAGTTTCTCTTTCAGTGCCTTTCTTCGTTGCAGTGGAAACATTTTCCTTTATCTGTAGAGTTAGCCTTACCTCTTCTACCAGCGGGTTTGTTCTTCCCCTTCCCCTTGTTCTTCTTGATTGGAATACTCTTATTCTGTGAAGAAGAAGCAATATCAGGCTTTTTGGAGGACGTTCCTCTCTTATCAGCGGTAGTAACATTTACTTCCAGTTCCAGACCTTCTGCTCTCATCATAGTCTGGTAAGCTTATAGCTCATTTACAAGAGTAGTCAAGTTATATTCTATTTTATTCATAAGGGCGTTCATGCAGAACTACAAAAAACTCTTCAGAAGAGATTTTAGAATAAAACCAACTTGGCTCTTTTTGTCAACAACAACCCCATTTACTTCTACCACATTGAAATGGACCATCAAGTCTAGGACATGTTCTCTAACAGAGACCTCTTCTTTCATACGGCAGTTGTAAACATATTTAATAACATCATGCCTCAAAGAGAAGGACGATTGTCCAAACATCCTATAGAGAGATTCCATAATCTCTTTGACAGTACCCATATTCTCATGTTTCTTCGCCATGACATCAGATATGCTGACAAGAATATAGGCACGAGCTTTGTCATTACCCCTGATCCATTTGTCATATGCATCCTGAACATTTCGATTTTCATTTGAGCTAGGAATAAGAGGACACTCCTATGTTAAAACGAACTGTAGATCATCTATCACCAGTATAGTATTAAGGTTTGACTTCCATGTTGCATAATTATCCCCAATAAGTTTATTAGATGCCAACAATTGTACTAATGAACTCGTCATTCTGAAAAATATAAACAAATTTTATCAGTGAATTGCTTTTTAAACCCAACCAAGTTTTAGCAAAGTAATAATGTACCTAAGATTATTTTTGCAACGATACTACAACAAGACATTCTTGACTAAATACTATCCCTAGAATAATTCATATTTTGATAGTCATTTAGCTACTATTTTGGTCAGAAATTACTAACACTAGTAATTCTATAAGTGTAACCCTCTGTTTTTAGACCTCAGAAGTCGACCCGATGCTCTCGAATTGGAAAGTCAAAGTTGAAAATGACTTTAAATCCTATCTATTTCTGAAGTTTGAGTTGTTCCGAATCCTATGTTAAAATCCTCCAAGGGGATAGCCATCGTTAAAAGACAAGCAAGGTCGACTTAAAGACGACAAACATGTGTAACATAGGAATCTCACGGTCCAAACAAATAGAAGAGACTGCAGGATATGTTGACTCATATCCTTCACCCACTTACTTTGAACTACTTCCCCCATTCACTTTGATCTTAACCTCATGATAAACACTTTCCAAATGGAGGTCACTCCTAGGATGTCACGAAGTGTTGCACGAATCTCACGGTTGGAATTTTCTAGGGACGTGAGAATTGAAATCAATATATCGTATATTTGATTTTCCATTGAACATCTTCCCCTGATTCACCTTGATATTGATTCACGCAAACACTTTCCGAATTGAGGTAACTCCCAGGGTGACACGAAGCACCGCATGAACCTCACGGTGTGAACATTTTGGGACGTGAATTAAAATCAGAACATCACATTTGATTTTATGGTGAACAACTTCCCCCATTAAATCTCGATGCATGTAAACACTTTCCGAATGGATGTCACTCCTAGGGTGACACGAAGTGAAACATGAATTTCGGTCATGAACTCTTAGGCACGTGAGAGCTAAAAATAATCATATCATATATGTTTATTAATCTCCCATTAAAGTGTTCTAACATATCATATACGTTATTTTATTTTCACTGAAGTGTTCTAATAGCATATCATATATGTTATTTAAATCCCGTTGAAGTGTTCTAACATTAAACTGGGTATACATTTTCTTAGGCTTGTTCCGGCTAATTAAACAATCTAAGTCTAGGTTTTTATCCAAGTGTAATGTTTATATTTGAACTTAACCTACGATGTCTAGGTAATAAATTAGTTATAAAACCTCACGCCACTCATGTATTGCTCATAAAACTGGTTAATAACACTAAATAATTTGGCCAAATCCCCAGGTAGGAGGTGTTCCGTAGACCGTTAACTTAAATACCCCCAGCCTTAAACAGGATTATATAACCGGTTGAGTTTGTAACCATATTTTACAAGATGTCGACCTATTTTAACTATTAAAACAAGTGATTAACTTAGGCGAGCGTGCAACTGTTCTTTGTTATGGATTTTGAATGTCTAACCCAATCTTATAACAACTTACAAAATTTTAGACATGCTAAACATCCACAATGTACATCAAAGGCATTCGATATTTAATATAACACTTATATTAAATATAAAAAACCCTAAACATACATACTATATATTATAATACTTTATAACATACTTTCAATGTATGTAACATGCTTCCTATGGTGAGATTTCAAATCTACATGGCATACTTTATGCACATACAAGATTTATTTAATTATAACATACATCACATGCATAAATAATTAAACACATTCCGATATGGTTTTAGTTTTGGCATTTTCAAGCAAACAAAGACCTAATTATTACAAAATTCAACAAGAATTAGCTCCAAAACGCTTCTAGACCACTCGAACCGCCTTAAACCGGACCCAAACTGCTGGAACCGAACCTGAACCACTTGAACTGGACCAAAATTTCCTGAACCGAACCAACCAAAAACCATTTGAGGCCGAACCAGACAGGACCTGAGGCAAACCGACCGCTCTCGCTCGTTGCTCGGTTTAGATCTCGCTTCTCACTGCTTGCTCGATTCAAATATCGCTTCTCACTAGCTCTCGCTCGTCGCTCGATTGAATTCTCACTGGTTTTGGTGTCGCTCTCGCTAGCTCTTGGTTAGCAACATGAGTAGTGTTGCAACACTCAAGGGCAGCGTTGTAGTGCTGTCTGGATAGAAGCTCAGCATCAGAATTCTGCAGCTCGACCTTCTTCACTTCTTTCTTTAATTACATCTTAATTTCAACTCTAATGACTCCAAATAAATTACAGACTCTTGAGCACACATATAAGCTCATCAATCAAGAGCCAATTACAAATTTAACTAAGGAATCAAAGAGAAATTTTATGCCAAATCTCAGAAAACGATATCAGTGCACCATTTTCATATATCTCATGAAAAAACACCCACCAAGCCAAAATTAAACCAAATTGAATGCTTAGATGATACTCTGATACCAATTGTTAGAGTTAGATAACATACAACGGAAGAAAGATGGATCATTAAGCATTTTAATTCATTAATTTTGGTTTTGAATTAAGCATGATCATAAACTAACAAGAGGGTTTCATGATATACCTTTGAAGAAACACTTGAATCATGATTCTGGCTGCAAATCTCCTTGAAATCAGCTCGTGAACCACTACAAAGGCTTTCCTACTATCTTCTTGGTGCCTTGGATTGAGTTGTGGGACTCAAAATAAGTTTGAATTAAGGAAGAAGGAGAGGAGAGGTTTCTAGTTTTTAGCTCAATGCCTATCTTCAACCTTTGAAGATTTTCAGCTTAATCCACCCAAAATGCATGCTCAATTCCACTGAAATTCTTCAGTATATATTGCATGACAATCATGCAAGAACCATTGCTGCATGAATTGCAGCTTATGCTTGGATTTAATGATTGAATCATATGGTGCGATGTGTGTGAGCAACTTGGATGGAAAGTGGAAAAAAAACACTTTTCGGATTTTCCATTGTCCATCTTTTTGAATTTTGATTTTCTAATTGATTTCTAAAATCAAATTTCATTTTCAAAAATGAAATCTTTATTAATTTTACAAAATTATTTCAATAATTAATTTTCTAATAAAATTAATAATTAAACAATTTAATTATTCAATATCAAATATTAAATTAATTTAACATTAATTCTACCATCATGGATCCCTATTCATGAATTTAATATTTAAATCATATTTAAATATTAATTGATTCTCTAATTCCGTTTAATTCCAAAATTAACGCGTAATTATATCACATATAATTACTAATTCTCTTAATTTTAATTCGAACGTTTCAAATTAACTTATCATGCTACTTTAAGGCTAATCCATTTGTGAGCTAGTAAGGGGACCTCGTGGACCTAGAGATCATGGGCTCCAACGATCCAAGATTAATTGGCTAAACTCTTTACACCGAATTAACCCCCATACGAAACTACTGGGTCACTCCACTAAAGCCCAGAGTTGCACTCCCCTCACTGTAGATATATTATGTCCACTCGATATAACCATGATTAGTAAGTTAACCCTTCACAGGTTGTTCGTAATAATGGCTGGGTCAAGTGATTGCTTTATTCCTGAGATTTCCTCTTGTTCCTTAAGTCCCACTGATCCTCTAATGAACAATTGGTTTGTGATCCGATCAACAAACCGAGTCCCTCTCAGGCCAATGAGAGTGTGGGGCCTCTTGTTCAAGACCTGGAGTTAGCACTTAAGGGAACAACCTCTCTATTATCCCTAAAAGTGGGTAGGAGTGACTTTCATCTTGCACCTTATGTCCCCAGCTATCTATCTAGTTTTACCCCTGAAATGAAGGTTTATTGAGCCGGCGCTGTTAAGCCAACCCTCACCTATGCAAATCTAAGGATAATCCCGAAGAAACAGGAGTTCATAGTTAGTTCAAGATTAAGGTTAAGTTACCTAGATCATTGCTTTGAAATAGTCAGTCTTTAACAGTAAATAATGTTATAAAGTAAGAGTAACTTATTTCGTGGTCCGATCTTGTACAAACTCATTGCATAGGACACTTCCACTCTTCATGTCATTACATGTACGAATCAGGATCACTTCGTCTGTAGCACTTTACAACTCCTTGTAACAACTATAGAGTGGGCTGCATCCAATAGTATTACCAGAATAAGGTACCCAATCTTATTCATATATTATAGATCATTTGACTGTTTACTCGAACCTGATCCATTTTTATGTCTCCACGTAAAGTTCAAGTACTCATGTAATAGTCATGCATCTTTTAGTTTATTGGATTTATTTTTTTAAACAAAATAAGCAATTCATATATTCAATAACAACTTATTGAATTTTTAGAATATTGTTTACAAACCACAAGTTTTAGGACATAAAACTCAACAAACTTTTCACTAAATACTCACTTTTCGTTGAATTCATGTTAATAAATTAAAAATTATTAAAAGAATTATAATTAATTATGGTCTGTTTGGTTCGCAATCTAGATTCCGTTTTATGTTTTCAAATTTTCTGTGAATATATGTTTAGCAGATAACTCGAATTATATTTTTCAAAACTGTTTTATGATTCTGTGATCCAAAAAGTGTAAATTTTGAAAACAATATTTTTATGTTTTCATTGTATCCAGAATTTAAAATTTAAAATTTAAAGGGCAAGATTATATTAAATAAAGTTAAAAACATTTAGAAATAAAATATATGTCATGTTATAAACTCAATTCAACTTTTAAAAAATTTAAATATTTACTATGTATTATATTATAAACTGGGTTAAATTTCAAATTGGGTCCATATGGTTTGGATAAAGTTAAACATTAATCCATATGGTTTTAAAATTTAGATTTAGTTCCTATGGTTTGATATAACTTCATATATGGTCTCTATTATTTGTTAAATCCTCTTAAATAATCTCTATCATAGGGTCTATTTATGAAGCTTTTATCAAACTATTGGTGGTAAATTTTAATTAACCATAAGACCTAAATTCTAAGTTCTTCCAAACTATAGGGACAAAAATTCCAATTTATCCTATAAATTATAAATTAATACAAAATATTAATTTAGATTTTTTTAATATAAAACATGTTTATAAATAAATTAATAATAGTTTATTATCAACAAATATTTAGTGGATAATTACAACTAATTTGCAATTATTTAAATTAGAATCAAGTTTTTTGAATTTTGCTACCAAACAAAACATGAAGTACAACTCTGTTTTTATTTAATTCCTTGTTTTCAAATTTATATTTTCAGATTCTCTACCAAACAACCCTTAAATTTTACTATCTTTATCACTGTTAAAGTTAAAATTAAAATTTCACTTCATAATTATTGTAATTAACTAATAGAAATTGACATTAATAATTGAAAGTGAGTATTTAATGAAAAATTAAGATTAAAAGTGTAAACCATTAAACTGAGAGACCAAATTGAAGCAAAATTCAAATGTCAAGATAAAAATGTAACACTGAAATCAAACTCAAAACTTAAGGGAAAATTTCATAAAATGACCCAAAAACCAAAAACTTTTCTACTAATGACCTCTTCCTAAAAACTTTTCTACCACTGACCTTTTGCACATGCGAAATTTCAAAATTACCCCAAATTTTAAAAAGCCTTTAGACCGTTTGGTATCCGCATGCCTCTATGAATACTTTACAACGATAGGTCCCTTCATTTCCTTCTCAAATCATTTCTCACGAAGAATTTTCTCTCAAATTTGCTCCCGTTTTCTCTCCGAACTTCAATCGAGCACTTTTTGCAGGTTTCTTGCGGGTCATCTCTATGCACCTTCCACCGTCGTCATGATCTGAAAGTTATGAGACTCTTCTCCTTGAAGAATGCATGTTGATATTCGAGTTTTAACTATCTTTTAGGGTTTAATTGCGTATTCGTTCGTAAGCGATCGTTAAGAGAATACTAAACGATCGGATAGAGAATACTAAGCGAGCATTTAGAGAATATTAAGCACTTAGAGAATATTAAGCGAGCGTTTAGTTATTATTAAGCGATCGGATAGAGATTACTAAGCTATCAAATAGATAATACTAAGCGATCGTTTAGACATTTATTGTGTGATCGTTTAGGTTTATATCGTGCGATCATTTAGCTATCTATTATGTGATTGTTTAGCTAATTGTTACGCAATCTGTTAGTTTTTGTTATGCGATTGTTTAATTCTTGTTATGCAATTGATTACTAATTGTTGTAATGTACATGCTTGTCAGATTGGTAAGATAGTCGTCCCTGCTGAGAAATATTTTCCTGCTACGGTCTTTTGCCAAGTCCATAAAACTGCCTCTATAATTAAGAATAAGTTGATAGAAGAACAAATGAGACTGTATAGGAAAATAACCTTTGGTCCACTATTGGATATAAATCTTGTTTTTAATGGACAACTTTTGCATCACTTTCTGTTAAGGGAGATAACGGATGCAAACTCAGACGTTATATCATTCAACATTCTAGGTAAAAAAGTAACATTCTCCCAAGACGATTTTAACTTGATAACTGGGTTGTGGCCAATAGGGAAACAGTAGAAAGAGAAACAAGCGGTGAAAGGCTGCAAGAACTCATTCTTAGAACGAAGGACCCAAATGAAAAGGATAGTTCTTGCAAGGATGTGAAGACCGCAATCGAGAAGTTCAATTTTACTAATGACGAAGATGCTGTGAAGGTTGCATTGGCACTATTTATTGAAACAATGATGATTGGAAAAGACAAGAAAACCCAATTCAATGTGAATATATTTAGGATTGTGGATGACCATGAAGTCTTTGTACATTACGAGTGGTCTTGTCTCTTTATAAACGTACATTGAATATCATGAAGACTATCATGCGCGGGAAGAAAGAGGCATATGATTCAAAGAAAGTAGAAAATGATTACCATGCCTTATATTACTGTATAAAAGAATTTGCACTTACATTCTAGGTATGTACTTTTGTTTCTAATTCATTTTAATATACATTGAATCTGTGTGTTATTACGTGTAACAAAGTTTCCATGTCGTAAGTTTGGGCTTACGAAATTTTATCCACATCAAGTGAGTTCATAGCCACAAAAATTAGTAAGGTTACAATTCCTAAAATTCTTAAATGGACTTGTTCTCGTGCTCCATGTTATCAATCATCGAGCAATAAAGTTTTCTAGCCAAAAAAGTAAGTAACTGATCACTTATGACTTGCTCATTTGTTTATAGTTTCATGCATTCTGATTTTCTCATTTATTTATGTACAAACTATTGTTGTGTCGAGACTTGTACCTAGATTAGTATTGTATATGCGATCGTATATAAATTTTTGAACAATAATTTATACAGTACTATACTATTGTTTATAAATTATTACATGATCGTTTATAAATTACTATACGATCATTTATAAATTACTATACGATCGTTTATAACTTACTATACGATCATCCAGTAATTCATGAACGACCGTTTATTTTGTAATGAATGATTGTGTATATATTACTATATGATCTATATGATTGTTCATTTAATGCTAAACGAAACTTATTGTGAAAGCGAATTGGGACAAGAAATATTGTAGAATATCACTTACATTCTCTTCACTTCTGAATCTGACGATGAAAGCGATCGACAAGGATGTTGGACTGAAACTCTGAGAAATGGTTGAAGGAAGAAGATGAAAGGCTTTGGTTTGAAGGCTTTTTATAATTGGGGATAATTTTAGAATTTCACATGGACAAAAGGTCAGTAGTAGAAAAGTTTTTAGGAAGTGGTCATTGGTAGAAATTTTTTTGACTTTTAAATCATTTTTGTGAAAATTTCTAATTTAAAGACTAAATGTGTAATATTTTAAAACTTAGGGATCAAATAGAAACTAAAGTGTACAAAAAAAAATATTATTTTTTTTTCACAATCATAATGTTAATTACAAATAAGTTTAGTTTTAAATACAAAATAGAGCTTCCATTGTAGTCTAGTTGGTTAGGATACTTGGCTCTCACTTGAGAGACCTGGATTTAAATCCCAACAATAGAACATTTATTATTATTGTTTTCTTCACCAAAATTTTGCTCTTTTTTCAAAGATTTATTTATTTATTTTATTTATTATTCTTATTTTTTTTAGAAAAATCACTTTCAGCTCTATATTTTGGTGAGGGGTAATTTAAACCCTTAAACTTTCAATTCTATTAATTTAAATTTTAAAAATGGAATATGTATAACAATTTATCCATCAATTTAAGTTTTCGTTTTAATTTCCATAAAAAAGGGTTCTCACACATATCCAAAGTCACATATTTTTTAAGATAGGTACTTATTTATTATTTTTTCAAAAAATATAATGTTGGAAGAAAATTATAGTAGACCCACGAGGGATCACAATAGTCTATTTGTTTAAGTGTGGATCCTACTTTCAAGAGTTCGATTTGTGATTTTCATGATTGTGGTCACCCAATCAGAAATCATTTAGTTTTCTTTTGTAATCTTTTAATAAAAAAATTGTAACGATCATAGTGGGACACATGAATTTGGGTATGTACAGGAAAGCTTTTTAATAGTGATTGAAATAAAATTTAATCGTAAATCGATACATTTATTAACGTTAAAATTGTTGAAAGTTTAGAGTTAAAATTGGCAAATTACAAAGTTTGAAGTTTAAATTGACGAAATTAAAAATCGTAGACTAAAATATTAGATTGCATAGAAAAGATGTAACTGAAGATGCACATAATATTTTTCTTCCTCAATCACATTTGATTGGAAGACCCATAAACACATTGGATTTTATTTATCTTTTTTTCTATATTAAAGTTCACTTTTTTTCTTCTCTATTTTTTGTCTCTATTATAAATATTATGATAATAGATGTTCATTAAATGCTCATGCTTTATATTCATTAAGTGTTGTGCATCTGTCTCAACATTACACATTATTAATGGCATTTGATAGGTTTTGGATGATACGACAAAGTTCATAAAAAATGGAGAAATGAGAGAATTTAGAGAATTTTCTTATTTTATAATTTATTTTGTTTATTTATATATTATGTTTAATTTATTTTAATATTTATTATATTATATTATATTTATTTTAATATTATATTTTATTGGTATCCGTATTTCCATTATACTCTCCAAATTTACAAGAGTCTCTATATTTTTATCTTCTTAGAGTTTCTCTAGATAACTCCTTCTCAGTCAACGATTGAAGGATTAGTTAGTTCAATTTTTTTAAATTAATTAATTAGTTCAATTTGTTTAAATTAATTAATTCGTTCAATTGGTCTAAATTTGATTTCAAGATTGAAGATATTTTGGATAATTGGATTTATTCGCTTTCTCATTAAAATTTTCAGTCAATTTCGAATTATTCAATGGTAAAGTTTTTTTTTTTCTTTCTTAATCTATAGAGAAACAATTTTTGAGAGAAAATATATTGAATAAATAAAAGACTCTTGGAGAATTTACAAAACATAATAGTTTATGAAATTTACTTTTAAGCATTATGTTATTCTACAGAAAAGAAAATAGACCATAAATTTATGGTGGCATTAACAACAAAGAAAGTAAAATGTAAACTTGAAAAAGAAATTTTATTCCATGAGATTAAAACCAAAGGGCTAAAACAGTAAAGTATTAGGGTAGAAGAAAAAAAAATGATGGTAATAAGGTTGAGACTTCAAATCCTAAATTTGAGGACGAAATTTAACAAGTTGTTGAGGCATATATCTACTCCAAAACCAATGTTGTCTCCAAACATAGGACATGTCTTCAATAAGGATATCCTTTTTCTCCGGTAAGAAGAAATAGACGAATAGGGTCATTAGATCCACGAAGAAAACAAAGAAAAAAACAATCCAAATTTCATATGACAAAGCATGGTGAGGATGATCTGAGCAATCAAAAAAGTAAAGAACATATTCACTGAGACGGTTACACTTTGAGCTCGAATCTGAAAAATTTCACTTGGAACCAACCATCCCAAAGGCCTCCAAGACCATGCAAAGGCTTGAATATAAATACAGATAAACAATACCACGACATTGACATACCATTTAGGTAGAAAAGTAACCTCACTAAAAACTCCAAATTTCCAAGCAATAAACACAGCAACCAAAATCTACAAATGCCATTTTTTTATCAGAATCAAAATAGTCCAGAGAAAATATATTATTGGCTAAATTTTGTTTTAGAAAACCAAATAAAAATATGCATATAAAATAACTTTTATTATTTTAATAATTAAATAAAACTAATAAAACTAAAGAAAAAAAATTTAATAACTTGAAAAATGAACATGAGGATTCCACCAAGCAAGAAAAAGATCCTCCTCTCCACTTATCAGTGCCATAGATAGAGACAAAAGTTGTAAGAGTACTAATACCACCCACCAGTAATGACAGATGAAAGAAGAGAAGCATTGTCTCCAAAACCAATTATCTTGAACAATACAGGAGCATAGAACATGACCACATTGATACCGGTCAATTGTTGAAAAAATGGAATTAGAATCGACATTACTAGTGGTGGTCTAGTTTATCTCTCTCAAATTTTTCCAAGCATGTTTGACTGCTTTAGCAGCCATACTTGCTGCCATGATATCTTGAAATTCTGCCTCTATGTCCTTTTCAGACACACCGCGAATACGTTGGAGCATGGCTCTTGCCTTCTCTACTTCACCCCTTTCTAACATTGAGTTTGGAGTATCCAGAAGGAATAAAGCTGAGATAATGATAAATAATGCAGGCATGACTGCACCACCCAAACTTACCCTCTACCCCCATCCACCATGAATATTAGCAGTACCATAATTGACAAAATTAGCCACTAGAATACCAATTGTAATGGAAAATTGAAAAACAGCATTAAGAGAACCTCGATATTTAGATGGAGCCATCTTTGAAACATAAAGTGGAATAGATTGAAGTGAAAACCCAACACTAATGCCTAAACAAATATGTCCAATGATGAGCATGGCGATATTTTGAGTAACAACATTAACGACAACACCAACTAAGAATACAAAGCCACCAAGAAGCATGGACTTCTTACGACCAAAAGTTTTGGTGATCCAAGAGGCTACAAAAGATGCCAAAAAAGCAGCCAAATAAAGAGAAGAAGTAAACATGGTGAGAGTAAGACTGTCAAACTTGCAATATTGATTGGTAGAAGTATCTAGAGCTTCTTTCTGATAAACAGATGGGAATTTTTTTTGCAAAAACGGAGCCATGGAGGAGACACCACCTAATCAACGAAAACAAAAAGAAAAATGGAATGAACGAAGACTATAAGGAGAAAGAAAAATAAGAGAATAATAAAAAGAATACGAGGATAAATAATTACCAAAAATACCGATGTCGTAACCAAAGATAAGTCCATTCATGGCAGCAACAATACAAGTTATTAGCACATAACAAGTAAGCTCTCCGGGATAGTTCTTTATCCCACCGCCCTCATTACGGTTGAGCTCAAACCCACCGCCGACTATCTTGGTTGCTGAGTTTAGAGAGAAAAAAATTGGAAAATAAAAGTACTTGAAAGGAATTATGATTGATGGAAAGAAAGTGATTTTGGTGAATGAAAAGAAGTGATGAATGCGAGAATATAAACACAAATATTTCCTTACATTGTTAGGAATCCATTTCCTAACCCAAAATCAAAATCTTTGTGTAGGTGGAAGATTAGATTATGGAAAATTATAGGATTAAGATTAAAAATATGTTTCCTATTCTTGGTCTAAATATCACAAGAGAGAAATCTAATTGAAAAAAATAATAAATAAAAATAAAAATAAAACGAGGTTATTATTATCATTATTATTATTACTACTATTATAAAAAAGAGTACATTTGAGGATATAAATCATATATTAGCATAAAAAGATGTCTTGGCCCATGTTTTAAGTAATTTTTATTTTGGGTTTATCTTTTAATATATTAAAATTTTCGGGAAAAAAAGGGTATTTAATTTTGTTAACAAAAAGTTGATTAAGGATTAAATTGTTGTTTTGTTGTGATAGGATATATATTAGACATGGAGATATATTACTCAAATAGATTTAAATTTTTTATAAGCAAAATCCAACCAATTCAACATTATTATCAATTGCTTTCAATTGATATGGTAATTAGTTTCAATATATTAATCTTCAAAAACCAAAATATATATTAATATATTAATCAAATTTACATATAAACCTGTTAAGTTGTTGTAAGTTCACCACCTCAAATTTATTTTGTTTATATTGGAGTTTATTTTCTTTTTATATTTAAAAGTCTGAAAAAACAATTATTTACTTAGATTTTTTTTTTGTCTATTTTTCCTACGGTTTATATTAGAGGTTCATGGTTCGATTCGGTTCGGTTTGGGACTCATATCAAATTGAAGCGAACCACATCAATCCAGTTTCATTTCGGTTTAACATTCGGTTCGATTTTAGCAGTTTCAATGATCACTCCTAGTTCATACACCCCAATTTTAACAATTAAAGTTTACGAGTGTGAGGATTTAGTTAATTTCATTGGTTTCGTTTTTTTAAGAATTAAATTAATAAAAAAATAATATGAAAGAAAGAGAGAAAATATATTTTTTTGTTTCATAGTTTTGGGTCTAGTTTCCATTTGGTTCTTATGTTTCAAAATGTTATACAAATTGGTTTCAAAATTGTTTTTATATGCAAGGTTGTTTGATTTATTATACTCAAACAATGTTTCTATTAATGCCAAATTACCATGACATAATACTATTAAAACATTATGAATTGGTTGTCGAATGTGATCATTGGAAGTTGGCCGCCGAAAGGAGTTGTTGGAGCTAGTGTCGAAATTGGGGGTCAAAGGTATTCTTCGTTGGAGTTAGTCATCGAAGTTGGTTGTGCAGGTGATCGATAGAGTTGACCATTGGATGTATTCATCGAAGGTGGTCATTACTGAAATCGGACATTCGGGGTGGTTTTCGCTAGAGTTGATCGCATAGGCGGTTGTCAACATTTAATAAACTTAATATAATTATTTGTTTTAATAAATCAATAATAACTTATTAAAATGTTTACTTAAATTGATATATAAACACCAAATTGATTGAGAAGAGAGAAGAGATTAAAAAAAGAAAAAAAAAGTTAAAAAGTCCAAAAATATAATTGAAATCTAGAAATGAAAATTTTCTTAGCACATTAATGAATATTAGTTATCGATTACGCTAATAAGTTAAAAATCAATCCATCTCTTAAATACTGATTGAACTATTATGACCTACTCAATTGATACCTTGTAAATTATGAGAGCGAATTAAAAGTTAATTTTCATAAATATTTTTTTTTAAAAAAAAAATCTATGATTTTTCTATATAAAAAAATTCCCTTCTAATGCCAAACGAATTTCTTTTGCTTATGAAAAATAGTTATACAACTGCATTTTCCAATGTTAATCTTATTTTTCCTTTTATAGATCTCCCATTTTTATGATAGTTGGAAGGGTATGTGCAAATGTTTATTACTTGATTTTTATGATTAAATTTAGATTTGATTTCCAATTAAACATCTTACAAAAAATCTTCCTTTTCTAAATTTCTTCAAATCCCAAATATACATATTTAATTACAATTGAATAAAAATACATAAAAATTATATGAAAACGTGAGAATTTTTTTATACTGGAGGCTTATAAGAAAATGCATACAAATCGATCCTACGAAAAGATACACAATATAAAAAAATAAAGAGAACTTATTTTTCCAACTCTAAAAAAACAAATAAGAAAATAAAATAATAGTATTCTAATATCCAAATCTAATTGTTCCACTTAAGCATGAAATCGATTTTTTTTTATTTAGTATAATAAAGGTAGGGAAATTCAAACCACATACATATTAGTGGCTAACACATTCGTATATCAATTGAGTTTGACATGACAAAATCAAATTTTAAGGGAGTGTTTGGCCCATCAACATGATTTGAGTTTAGTTAGTATAATACAAATCAACATTCTACCGCATATATTCACAAAATATTCTGTTAACTTTTTTTTTTTAATTTTATCATTAATCAAATCAATCACCATCTAATTAACGGATCTAATTAAAAACCCTCAATTCCTCTTTGTCACATATTTAAATTCCTTCCAATTTAGATTTTAAATGATTACTTTCGATTAAAATATCTTCATAGTTAGTGAAATTGCAAAACTGATGGAAATTATATGAACTGTGTGGACAATATGATTTTAATGGAAAATTATCAGAAATAGCGTGTTCAAGTTTTCATCTTACAAAAATTAGCACCATTTGTAAAAAAATTTCAAACAATTTTTGGTTCCATTCGAGTGAGATTGCCACCAAGACTTAGTCAAATAATAAACTTTTTCTAACTTATTTATTGTTTTGGTCATTTTGGCCTTTCTCCCTGCATCTTGTAGATTAAACACTAAGTTGATTTTCCCAAATATTATGTAATCTACCCAAATCTTATACCAAATCCTATATATTTTCAAATTTTCTCCAAATTCGGTTATCTTTGCCAAATATTATATTCAGTTCTTATGTAATTTTTCAAAATTTTACAATTATATGAATTTCAAGATTTCCTAGATTTTTTTAGGACGGATGATTGCATTTTGATTTTTAACTTTTGGAAAAGCTTAAATTTTCCAAAAAAAAAAAAGAAAAGAAAAAGAAAAGAGAAAAAGGTAAGATATTAATCTGCTCGAGAATTCACTGATCTCAATGCTAATCTAATTAATACAGAGATTTTATATATTTTCCATAGCTTACCTAATTTTTTTTTGGAAAATTTAATCTTTACCAAAATGTAAAAATCAAAATCAACACTTGGGATCCATCTAAAAAATCCATTTGCATAATTAGTAAACTGATTTAAAAATTAGAAATTGGGCTAAAGATTTAAAAAATTACATAAAAATTTTGATATAATATTTGGTAAAGATAATCAAATTGGGAGAAAATTTGAATATATATAAGATTTGGTATAAGATTAGATTACATAATATCTGGAAAAATTAATAAAATTTTTTGTATGTCTACATAGAAAGGCCCAAAATGCTAAAACAATCGATAAATTAGAAAAAGTTAATTTTTTTAAAGTAAATATAGGAGGTTGATCTCGTCCAAGATGAACCAAGAAAAACTGATGAATGAATTTTCAAAAAGAAGCAAGTTTTGTAAAATGAAAACTTCAATGTGCTATTTCTGTAAATTTTCAACCTCGATTTTAATTCATCTTAATGGTTTATTAGTTCAATTGTTCACAAATTACTAATTTTTTTGTCTCATGTGGGCTCGTGTCATCATGAAAATTCTTAACATCGATATAAATTTGTTTCACCACAATTTAGATTTGAAATATAATGGATAAATTAATGGGTTGGTTGCACAAATAATAATCAGACCCAAAATAATAAAAAAATGTAGAACAAAGATAAATATATTAGGCATATAATACAAAATTAGCCCCAGATATCAGTGATAGTTATATAGGTAAAGTACTAAAAAGCCCTCAAGCATCGCTCTATTTCATGCTTCTTTTTCCGATTTTCTCAAATTGAAAACTATCACTGATAGCATCTATCAGATAGCCACTGATAGCTACTATTAGTTGCTATCATTGATAGCGGCTATTAGTGGTAGTTTTTAATTTGAGAAATATTAATATAACCTTAAAATAATAACACTTGAAATATTACCTTTCAAGTTACTATCAGTTTTCAATGGCTATCATTGATACACTTTAATTAATTGGAATCAAAGTTGAAATATTAACACCTAAGGCTATTAGTGGATATCAATGATAGACTTTTTTAAGTAGTTATCAACTTTTGAAAGGAAACTATCATCGTTCAAAAATTAACATTTAAAGCTATAAGTGATAAAAGTCTATCAATAAGAGGTCTATAAGTTACTATCTCTGATATTAACCTAAGTCATATCATCAATATCATCAACATCATCATTTTATTGATATATACCTAAGTCATATCACTAATATACAGATATCACTGACAGTTATGACTATCATTGATAGCTTCAATCACTAGCTATCACCGATAACTTTTAGCAGTGGCTATCAATGATGAACTTTTGTATCATTGATATCGTCGATAAATAGATATCACCTAAGTTCTATCACTGATATCACTTATATCGTAGTTATCAGTGATAGCTTCTATCATTGATAACATGTTATTAGAGATAACTTCTGTCATTCCTTTTTTCCATCAAATAACATGTTATCAGTATCATTGATAGCTTCTATCACTAATAAGATGCTAGTAGTGATAACTTCTAGACATTTCACTTACACTTTAGTTCGAGATTAAACTTTATTAATTAAATTCATTAATTTGGCTATCAATGATAAACTTCTATAAGTGGATATTAATTGTGAAAAAAATCATCAAAGAATAAGCTATAAATAATAGAAAATATTAGTGGCTATCACGGATAGACTTTCATTAGTGACTATCAATTTTGCAAGATTAATACTCAAAGCTATCAGTGACTATTATTGAGAAACTTTTATCATGATTATCAATAATTGACTTTTATCATTAATAGACTTCTACCACGAATATCTACCTAAATTCCATATCACTAATACATGAATATGACTGATATCTACCTAAGTTCTATCACTAATAATTGTCATTATCAATACACGAATATTACGGTACACGGATACATAAATATTTTAATTTGTGCCCTTCATTTTGGGTCATCTGTGCCACTTTTCAAGTTTATTTATGATAGATATCATACTCTTAAAGTCCTATAAAAAGAATTTTTTTTTGGCATGTTTGATATCGTTCACATTTCTCATTTTTTGAGAAATAAACTTGTTTAATAACTATTCTCGTTTCTTATTTCAAACTTTTAAGAAATGTTTCTAGTGCGAATTTGTGGACTAGAAAAAATAGTTTCTTTCAAATCCATTTTTATTTGCTATTTATATTTAATGTTTCGTTATAATAATCAAATTTGATAATTGACTTGTTGGTGTTAAGTCACTTATGAATTGGATACTTTCAAGTCTTGGGTACGAAACTCAGTCTCATAATTCTTATGAAAAAAAGAACGAAGTAAAAATCGGATAAAGGAAAGAAAATTAAAAAAAAAAGGAAAAATCGAAGAAAGAAAAGAAAATAAAAAAAAAATAAAGGGAAGAAGCAAAACCGGAGGAAGGAAAAAAAAAAGTATACAACAAGACAAGATAAGGGAGGATGAAATTGGAAATTAGAAAAAATTCAAAGGTTAACTAGTTAATACTTCTATATTTGCAAATATTTTAAAGAGAGAATATATTTTTAGATTTTTTCTCTTATTTTACTATTTATTACAAATATTCTGAATTAATAACAATGTTACTTCTTCATCAATGAAAAAGAAAATGTTTAGATTCTCAAGGCTCTATTTTGATATGATTCAATATTTCCTTTGCAAATGGAGAGACCTTTAATTTTTCATCTTCTTCGGAAAGCTCTCTTGTAAAAGAAATCCTCTTATGACATTTTAAAAATAAAGTTCGATGAAAAAACAAAAATAAAATTATTTGTTAATAGATGATGGTCTGAATAAATTTTTTGAAAGCTCCATTTATTCATTGAAATGGTTTGCATGAATTCAAAATTTTAATTATTAATACTGTAAAAACAAAAGATACAAAATTTTATTTACATTATCATCTTTGCCAAAAAGGTCTAAAATTATATCAAATTAAAAAGAAGTAAAAGAATTATTGAAAAAAACCATAAAGATACAAATATAGTTGTTTTTAATTGTCCATGGTATTAGTTTACTTGATTTGTTTTTTTCCATCTCTTCTCTAGCAATGTCCCTTTATAAAATGTTCTAAAATACATCCAAAAGAAATAAGATGAAAATCCAAAAGGTACAAACAATTAAAGGTGATGGTATAATATAACAGATTTGTAAAATTGAGGAGGTACAATTATCAAAGAATTATAATATTAAAATAAACAAATAAAATAAAATATAGAAAATTTATAGAAAGAAAATCATGGAAATTATGAAATTTGTGGAAATCTCTCCTTTCTTATTCTCTCTCCAAAATTCTCATTAATTTTCACGAATAAGTGTTTTTTTACAATCTACCAAATGTCATTATTTATGGTCAATTTGGCAATTAGGATGTGGTATTACATGGACACCAAGAGAGTGTAATTGTAGGACATATGGACAACATGTATAAAGCCATATGGAGTTAGTGAGAGAATGTCATTTGGTTTTTTGGACACTAAGCTAGACATCTATCTAACACCTATATTATAATATTTATAACACTTCCCCTTAGATACCCATTATATATGAAATATGTCTCATTAAAACCTTACGAGGGAAAGCCCAATGGGAAAAAAATCCTAATAAAGGAAAAAGAATACGTATCTCATATAATCTAATACTCCTAAAATAATACAATGTATTTGCTCCCCCTCATGGAAACATCGCTTGAGATCTATGAGTCACCGCATTCCAATGTTGTGCACGAATTTTTCAAAGGTTGCGGTAGGTAATGCCTCTGTAAACAAGTATGTCAGGTTATCTTTCGAACAAATTTATTATACAGTAATGTCGTTATTTTCTTCAAGATCCTAAGTATAGTAAAGTTTTGGTGAAATATGGTTTGTTCTTGAAGGAATCAAATTCCTCACGGAAGTGTGAACGTCGTACAATTTGAATTGAATTTATGTATAGTGAAAAAATTGAGGGGGAAAAAAGAACACATGCTTTAATTAATAGGATAAATATACAAGAAGCTTAAGCATACTTTCTACAGAGAAATTAGAGAAGAGGAAACTTATTCTTGATGAACAAGAATTCTTCACGAAATTTTCCTCCGAGATCACAAACAAACCTTCTGTCGAATCATTGGAACTCTTCCTCCAAGATGGACACCACCAAGTAGTAAACTTGTTATTTTTTATAATAAGGAAAGGACATGTAGGCTCCTTCTTTGTTGCTTTTGGCAGAAGAAATTTTACAGGGGGAGAGGTGTTGGTATTGAGAGAGAGAACTTCTTAGAATTTTTCAGAGAAATCTTCTTCCTAAGTGTTTTACAAAGAAAACATATTAAAGAGAAGAGCGAGGAATAAATCCCTCTCATGTTTTGCCAAATAATTCCCATATCATGGGGGTTATAATTATATTATTCAAATATTAATAATATAATATGTATATTATATGGTTAGTTAACTAATTAACAAACCATATAATATGCATTATAATCATATTATAATGCAACTCTCTCTTATAACCTATAGTTTTAATATGAATCATATTCACATTAAATTTAACCTATAATATTTATATAAGTCTTATTTAAATAAATAATTTTGAATCTCATTCAAATATTTATCTCTCACATATTATAAAGTTTTAATTAAAAAAAAAGCATCATTAACTATATATTATAATGTATCAGTATATATTATACATTATATTAATCATACTAATATAATTAATAACTTAAATTTCCATAAATAATTTGAACGATTCAAATTTTCGAAAACACAATTATTCCTTGTTTTGATACTTAGTGAGCTAATAATGGGATCTTATGGACCTACAGGTTATAAGCTTCAATGATACGAGATTAATCAATTAAACTTTTTAATTAAATTAATCAACATTTATTAACTGTCGGTCACTCCATTAAAGATTGAAAGTCGCATTCTTCGCACTTTAAATATATTTTTGTATCCACGGATATAACCAATCAACAGTAAGTTGACCCATAAAAAATTGCTCATAACTATTTTGGGTCAAATTACCATTTTACCCTTGTAGTTACTGTTGGATTTAGTATCCTAAATTTCGTCAATCTTGTAGTTTGTAATTTGTAAATACAAATTATTTATTTAATAAAATAAGAAGTATTTTATTTGACATTTAGATAATATTAACTTGATCCATTAAACGAAGGCCTAAGATTGTTTAATATAACTTGAACAGTATGTGGTAAACATACAAGTGGATCATGTTCAAGTAATAACCTAAAAGGTCTGAAGTATATGGTTAAGGTTGGATGCCATCTTAGTGATACTGAGCATATGACCCGCTTGATAACTATTACATGAGTTGTATGTGTTATAGAAGATATGATCCATATTGTTAATGTGGAGACATATAGGTGAAGATATCTTGTATAAGGAGTTTATATAAGACCGAACCACGAAATGATTAGTTTATAGTATAACCCCATTGTTTGTAGAAACTACCTTTTCACTAGGATGACCATAGGTGACTTGACCTTAATCTTGAGTGAGTTGTGAACTCCTATTTATGAGAGCAATCCTTTAATATGTATGGATGAAAGTGGTCTGTTTCGCCGACTTAATATGCTAACCATTTTGGGGATTTGTTCAAGAATGGAGTTAGGAACACAGCTAGATAAGATGAAATTCAATCCTTCTCGTAGACAAGAAAAGTAAATAAATTACTCCCTTAATAGTTGATTTCGGGACTTGAACAATGAGGTCTCACCCTTTCATTGAACCAAGAGGGGTTAATTTATAGTTGGACTATAAACTATTTGTTCATTATCAATGACACTTAAGGAGTTAGATGTAACTACAGGGGTAAAACGATAATTTTGACCAAGTTGTAGTTACGAACAATTTGTGAGGGGTCAACTTACTGTTGACTGGTAATATTCAATGAACACATAAATATATCTACAGTACGAAGAGTGCAGTTGTCGGTCTTTAGTGGAGTGACTAACAATTAATAAATTGATTAATTTAATTAAAGAGTTTAATTAGTTAATCTCATATTATTGGAGCTTGTAATCTGTAGGTCCTTAAGGTCCTCTTGCTAGCTCAATAAGGGTTAATGAGAATCAATTAATTTTTTTTATTAATTTGAATTGTTTAAATTAATTAAAGGGAATTAATTGTAAGAGATACAGTTAATAGAATGGATTTGTATACATTATAATATAAAGTTAATTAGAGAAATAAATATTTGAGTATGATTCAAGTATTAATTATATTAATGAGATTCATATAAATACTATGAGTTAAATTAATATGAATATGATTCATATTAATACTATAGGTTATATAAAATAATATAAACTATAGGTTATATATTATATATGATATAATACATAATTTATTTTAATTATATTATGTTTAATATAGTTAAAAGTAACATAACTCCCAAGGGAGTTATTTTACGTAATGTGAAGGGAGTTATCTGATAACTACTCTTCACTCTGTCATATTTTGAAAGATCCAGAGGAGTGGTAATAATTTCATTACGTGAAATAAGTTTTAAAAAAATCCTCTCTACATTGCTTCTTCCTCCCTAAAACAATTCTCTCAAGAACTCCCATCCCCTTCACCAAAATTATCAAGGCAAGTCAATACCTCTGCCATTGATCCTCACCTAGAGATATTACAACAAACATCACTTTCTATAGCATGTAAGCATAGCATTTTATCAAGAAAGCTATTAAAAGATCTAAAAAAAACCGAAGTAAAATTTTAGTCTCCCGCCCTTCGTGCTCTGTATCCAATTTTGTGGTAACATTTTCTCCTTCTTTTTGACCCATTGAGGTTTCTCCCTCCCTGCCTCGTCAATACCCTCTCTTTTTCGATTTAGCCATTGAAACATTAGTCTGTTTGCCAAATCCTCACATAGAGTTTTTGCATAGTGGAACAGATGGGAGCACTAAAATCTCTTATTGAAAGTGTTATCAATCTCCTTCTTAGCAAACCTCAAAAATCTTTCCCTTTGGCTCTTATTGAAGCAAAATTTGTGGATTATCACATCACTTTCAGTTTCAAAGATTGCAACTAACTCCTTTGAAACTACTATCATCAACAATTGTCATCTAGGTCTCCTCAACGATTGCTTCCAAAATCCATGGCAACTTTTGATTGTTTTTAGTTGACTATTTTTAACCACCTTGTGAAGGATCACCAAGTAATAATGTTTTTTTTAGTACGAGTTCGTTCTTTTTGTCCACTGACTACTAAACTAAATATTATCTTACGACTGCCCATTTTGATCATTAATGCGTTATTTTATGATGTGGAATTATGGATGAAATGCGGTGATGGAATTGCGTTGAGCAATCAAGTTTTCTTAGTGGAATCCCAGTGTAAACCACACTGAGTTTTCTGGTAAGTCCAGGGTCGAACTCATGGATTTGGAAAACAATATGCGGTGGTAATTTTTAGGAAAACTTTGCGGTAACTGGTGTCTCAAATAGTTGTTTGGTTTTGTTGATTGTGGTAATGGAAAATTAACAATTGCGGCGGATTTGAGAAAAGTTTGAAATTGTGATAGATGCACTGAGTATGAGGATGAATGGGTTGAGAAGGTCTTTAGCTAGCGTTATTTGGGAATACATTAGACTATGCGATCATACTACACTCATGCACAACAAGTCATTTCCAATGCAAATGCAGTGCTCCTAAGTCTAGGACGCATGTGTTTGAATGCAAAAGTGTCCATAGAGCTTATTTCTAAGTCTCTACTCTTTTCCTATGCAATGATGCAAGATGCACAAAGGTGACCGCACACAATCATATCCTATCTCTAGGATGCATGCGATGCGTTAATAGCAAATAGTGCTTATTCCTAAGCTTCTATCTCTTGATTATATGTTCTAATCTAACTCTCTCGAGCTTAGATTCTAATCTGACTTTCCCAAGCCTAGATCTTGTTCTTAGACTACCCTTCCAAGTATCTCTAATGGACGAATGAAGCATACATAATACAAGATAATCGCATGGAATGAAGATGCCTAGTTATGCTAGCTAAGTTCTTCTCAACCCATTCAACAGATTTAGCTACTCATGCGTAAATAACAGTGAGTGAACAAATATAGAGAAGTTAATTCCATTTTTATAAATGAGTTTGAATACAAAATAACAATGGAAGATAAAGGTAGAGAGCCTGGTAGCAATCCCTTGCTAACCGAGGCTTTTACATTGGCAATCTCTATTCGGTTCAAAAGATATTCTTGTTTTCACAAGAGCTGGCCCTCTCTCTGATCTTGAAGCTTCCGGCGCTCTCCCAAGCATACCAGAACGTTCTGTCGACACAACTTCCTTCTCTCGCATCCGCCTTAAAATAAAAGAAATATAAGAACAAGGCTAAACTATTTAAGGAAAAATTCTTTAACTCTCTGAACTGCTGAACTGGTGAACCCCTTTTCTGAAGGATGCCTTCGGTATTTATAGAACTTCCAGGGTGAAAGGTGGCTTCTCTCTCATGATTGCACAGATGGAACGTCTTTAATTCTCTGACTGATGTGCCGAATATTTGTCACCGAAAAGTTGAATGTACTTGTTATCGTTAGCTGCTGTCAACTTAATTCGGATTCGACTGTCATCGGCTATTCCATCGTGATTAATTATGCCTTTCACCCAGATGCACCCACCATGTTGCGCCGACCAAGTTGCGGCAATCCTTCTTGAGCAAATGTTTGCAAACACAATCACCGCAAAATCTTGCGGTAATGCTACGCTCGACCAATGATTTCCTATGATCACTCTTTTCGCCTTGCGTCAACACATATTCTGCATAAAAATATAAAAATCAACTATTTCTATGCAATGAATGCATGTGACTGCAATATTATGAATTTAATGCTTTTTGGACGCAATCTAACATGTTTTATCAACGCAAGCCAGTATTGTTTAAGAACTTAATACTATGATAACGTTCATTTCTGCCCGTTATCACACCCCCAAGTTTAAACAATGCTTGTTCTCAAGCATAAGCTAAAGATTTCCTTTAGCAAGTCGACCGCAATTCTCTTTTCCTAGATTTCTCAAGGATACTTCATTCAAAACCTATATACCAAAATTTCCTTAAGTCTTATTCAAGTCTCCTCTTAAAATATTTCTAAGACCTAGGGACCGCAAGCTTAACCTTCAAAAGAACTTTACTAAATTCTGGGACATGCGATGATTTATTTCAAAAAGGAAACTTTTCCACCAGGGTGCAAATGATTTTATCCTTGCATATTTCTTGACATTATTATTTTTTCTGACCTTGCACTGATCCAAGTGCCTTGCTTCATTTTGGCCTGCCCCACGTGTGTCATGCGGACATCTAACTACGAGTAATGCGCTCTTCTCAGATTAAACTCATACCTACTTGGCAGTGGAGTTGTCAGTCATTATATTTATGTGTTGATCCTGGCAACTTAATTTTGTTTTGGGCTTCCCCCACGTGTGTCATGCGACATCCAACTACGGTAAGTGCCCTTCACAACTTAACTCTTATCAACATGGGTTTCCCCATTGCGTTGACAGTGGAGTTGTTATTCTAATATATATATATATATATATATATATAATATTTGTTTTAGAGAAAGCAAGTCAAAAATAGGAAGGTCGAAAATAAATACCTCACCCCAAATTTAAAATGCGGCAATGTCCTCATTGCCAAAAGATTGAAAGAAGTCATGCGATTTTCGTAGAAAGCTTCGTAAAGAGAGTTTGAAAGAAAGCTAGCAGACCCTAATTATAGAAATATTTTGTGAGGTGACTATCTTAAAATTAAGTTGACTCTAGTATATACGAAAGGAATAGAAGTATTTTTTTCATCATTGAAATCATAATTGGAAAAGAGTGGCATGCGGTAACTTACTAAATTCATCAATTATTAAATGATTGTGGTAATCAAATAGGATGTGGTGATAAAACTTTTAAGACTAAAATGCGATGCGATGTGCAAATTTGAAATAGAGTGAAGGAAGAATACAACCCTAAATATGCGTTGTCGCCCGCATTGTGTATTGATGCATCCTTATTTGCGGCGATCTATCTTCGTTGGATTGCGGTGACGGAGTAAGATACGTTGCTTCTTCGTGTAACACTCCACAATCCTATGCCTCGATCGTTATAAGAGAAACAGTGAGAGGGTCAAATAATTTTAAAAACAAAACAACATTCTTTTACTGTAATTTTCCTCCTTTTTTTTTTTTTTTAAGAATTAAGAATAGATAAAGCTGAAAAGATATAGTGTAATGAAATTAAGAGTAGTAGAGAAGTTGAAGATTCCATGATTCCTAAAACTTGCGTCCTGATGAGTTCGATCGTCTGATAACGTAGGGACCACCTACTTCTTTAATTATTCAAAGTTTCTTAGTTCCACGAAGTCGACTTGGTGAATGCCAGCCCTTCTCCGTGATAATGCTTTTACTCGCTGCCTCATTAACTTTAACCGTACGGCTCCCGTCTCAGTAATTAGCTCCATCGCATCAATGTTGGAATATTTCTTTAATGATGAGGTCTGGACCCAGCGCGATTTAACTTGCCAGAAAAGAGCTGTAGCCGTGGAATTGAAAGAGCAAGACCCTTTTGTCCCAACATGAGATTTTTACTGCGTGTTTTGTCGTGCAAGCGCTTTGTGCGCTCTTGTATATTTTGTGTTCTCATATGCCGTTTTAATCCTCATTCTTTAGCTCGACCATTAAATTTTTCTCGCTTCTCCTGATCTCCAAAGTCAAATTCAGTTTCTCACTACCCACAATGCCCTTGTATTCTGCTCTAAGAGGCATGAACATGCCCTTACCGAATACCATGCATTACAGGGAATATACCTATGGGTGTTTTAATGCAGTTCGTATGCCCACAATGCATCGTCCGAGTTTGTTTCCCAATCCTTCCGCGAAGGCCTTATTAACCTTCTCAAGTATCAGCTTGATTTCTTGATTGGACACCTCAGCTTGACCATTCATCTACGAATGGTATGCGGTGGCCACTTTGTGGAGAATGTTATATTTACGCAGCAGCTCCTTGACATATGATTGACAAAGTGAGATCCCTCATCACTTATTATGGCACGTGGAGTGCCAAAACGAGTGAAAATATTTTTCTTCAGGAATTGAAAGATTACCGCCGCATCGCTTGCGGCGCAAGCCACTGCCTCTACCCACTTGGATATATAGTCGACGGCTAACAAAATATAATGTTTACCATTCGAGGGAGGGAATGGTCCCATGAAGTTAATACCCATACGTCCAACAACTCAAGATCCAAGATGATGTTCATCGGCATTGCATGTTTCCATGAAATTTTACCTGTGCGTTGGCACCGATCACACTTCATCACGTAGTCAGCTACATCCTTAAACAATGTTGGCCAAAAGAATCCACTCTGTAAAACCTTGGCTGTGGTGCGCTGTCCTCCAAAGTACCCATTATATGGTGAGTCATGACATTGCGATAATATACGTTGTTGAGCAGCATTTGGTACGCATAGCCGCAGAATCTAGTCTACCCCTTTTTTTATACAGATTCGGCTCATCCCAATAATAATATATGCATTCATGTTTGAGCTTTCTCTGTTGGTGGTAGGTATAATCTTCAGGAAATTGTCCACAAACCAGATAGTTGACTATGTCAGTGTACCAAGGCAATTCTTCAATATGGAACAGTTGCTCATCTGGGAACACCACACTCACTTCTAACTCATTAAGGTCAACCTCAGGGTTTTCCAATCTGGACAAGTGATCCGTAGCTTGGTTCTCCGTCTCCTTTCGATCAATTATTTCTATGTCAAATTCTTGAAGGAGGAGAACCCATCTGATCAACCTCGGCTTTACGCCCTTCTTTGTCATTAAGTACTTTATTGCCGAATGATCAGTATGGATGAGTTTGTTCCCAGTAGGTATGCTCTAAATTTTTCCAATGCAAAACTTATTGCAAGTAGCTCTTTCTCTGTGGTGGTGTAATTGGTCTGAGCAGGATTTAATGTCTTACTCGCATACGCGATGGGATGTAAGATTGTTTTTCTCTTTTGCGTCAAAGCTGCTCCCATTGCATACCCGCTTGCATCGCACATTAATTCAAAAGGAAGTGTCCAATCCAGTGCAATTAACATGAGTGCGGCAATCAATGCATTCTTCAAAACTCTGAATGCGTTGAGGCAATTGTCGTCAAAATCAAATTTTCTATCAACCTCCAACAACGCACTCAGTGGTCATGCTATCTTCGAAAAGTCTTTGACAAAGCGTCTGTAGAATCCAGCATGCCTCAAGAAACTTCGTACAGCCTTCATGCTTATTGGAGGTGGAAGTTTTTCAATGGCTTCTATTTTTTCTTTATCCACCTCCAACCCGTCCCGGGAAGCCTTGTGCCGCAACAATATGCCCTCCTTTACCATAAAATGGCAATTTTTTCCAGTTAAAAACTAGATTCTTCTCTTTGCATCTTTTCAGTATCTTCTCCAGGTTAGCTAGACATACTTCATAGGTGTGCCCATAGACAGAGAAGTCGTCCATAAAGATTTCAACAGAGTTCTCAAGATAGTCCGAAAAAATGGCCAACATGCACCTTTGGAACGTGTTTGGCGCATTGCAGAGGCCGAACGACATACGATGAAAAGCAAAGGTCCCATATGGGCAGGTGAATGTGGTCTTGTCTTGGTCTTCTGGAGCAATCATAATCTGGTTATACCCGACATAGCCATCCAGAAAGCAGTAAAAGTCATTTCCAGCTTAGCATTTGATCAATGAACGGTAGAGGAAATGATCTTTCTTTGTGCCGCATTCAGCTTGCGGTAGTCCATGCAAATGCGCTACCCGGTGACGGTCCTTTGAAGTATTAGTTCATTATTTTCATTCGGGACTACCGTTATGCCACCCTTTTTCGGCACACACTGCACGAGGCTGACCCACGTACTATCTGCTATAGGATAAATAATGCCCGCATCTAACCATTTAATGATCTCCTTTTTAATGACCTCTTTCATTGCAGGGTTGAGTCTACGCTGATGTTCGATCGTTGCTTTGTGGTCTGCTTCGAGACGAATGCAGTGCATACAATATGCTGGGCTAATTTCTCTAATGTCGGCGAGCGTCCAACCAATTGGTCGCACATGCTTCCTCAGAATGCTCATCAATGCATTCTCCTGGTCTTCATTAAGTTCCGAGGAAATTATAATTGGCAGATTCTTATTTGGCCCCAAAAATGCGTACTTTAAGTGGTTTGGTAGGGTCTTTAATTTCAGTGTTGGTAGTTTTACTAGGAACGGTTGCGTTGTTTTTCTATCTTCTATTTTTTTTAGCTCTTCTTCTTGGTTTGCGATCATCTCTCCTTCTTTGCTTGTTTTTATTATGATCGCATTATAGGCAGCAATGGATGCACTTGCATCCTCTTCTTCATTCTCTTTGCCAAAATTTCTTTCTTCATTTAAATTCTGGTCGTCGTCTGAGTCATGTAGGTCTTGTTCGTCAGGAAACTTCATGGCATGGATGATGTTGAACTTGAGCTTCTGTCCGTTTATGCTCAAAGTGATCTCCCCTTTATGCACATCGATTTGGGCATGACATGTTGATAAAAATGATCGCCCCAGAATGATGGGCACATCTTTGTCGGCCTCGTAATCCAAGATGATGAAGTCGGCTGGTAGGATAAATTTGTCTATGGTGATCAGCACATCCTTCACCTTTCCCTCTGGATGCACAAGAGATCTATCGGCCAGCTAGAGAGTCACGGTCATGGGCGCAAATTGCCCCACATTCAGCTACTTAAAGATCGACAGAGGCATCAAATTGATGCTGGCTCCAAGGTCACACAATGCCTTCCCGATGTACAGTCCTCTTACGGAACAAGGTATAGTATAGCTCCTAGGATCGCTCATCTTCGGTGGAATTATTGATTTCGAACTTTATGCTAACGCCACCTTGGCAAACTTACCAGTGTCCCTCTTCTTGGTTACCATCTCCTTCAGAAACTTCGTGTATGCAGGCATCTCCTCAATCATTTCACTGAATGGAATGTTAATATATAATTGTTTTAACATAGATAGAAAGCGTTGGTACTGTACCTCTTCATTCTTTTCCTTCTAAGTCTCTGCAGGAAAGGTGGTAACTGCACTTTCATGGTCCCCTTCTCAGTTGGCTTTGAGGTGGACGCAACTTCTGGCTCTATTGCTTCTTTTTCTCCTTCTTCTTCTTGTGTCACCGCACTGTCTCTTATACACATCTAGATGTGTATAAGAGACAGCAATGAGAGCAATCCGGCTAGGCTTCTTTCTTTCTCCCTCCACAGTTTCTCCACTTCGCAATGTCACGACTTGACATTGTTCTTTACCTGATCCCTCCGGGTTGCGTGGGAGTTCTATTGAACTTGGTAGAGCCCTTTGCGGTCTGTTCTTTAGCTCAATTGCAATCTGGCCCATCTGTAATTCTAGATTACAGATGGACGTAGCCTGACTTTGAAACACAGTTTCATTTTTCTCTATATACTGCTTCAATAGGATCTCCGAGGAGGAGGATTGCGGTGGTTGCGAGCTACTGGCTTGATTGCTTGTCTGACTGTTATTGCGCGGGAAGAATCCAAGTGGCCCTTCTTTCTGAGCCACAAATTGGAAATTCTGTTGCTGATTCTTCCATGCGAAATTGGGGTGGTTTCTCCACCCGGGGTTGTAGGTATTCAAAAATGGATTATTTTTCATAAAGTAGATAGATTGTGAATTCTTTGGGCATTCTTCCATTGCGTGCCCATCACTGCAAGTCGCACACCCTGCGGTGTTTTGACTAATTGCGTTTACTTGCCCGCTTTGTGATGTTAGGCTGCTGATTCGCAATTCCTTGAATTAAGTTCATCATTGTGGTCATCTGATTTTGTAGTAAAGCAATAGCACCATTACTTGCGTCGTTATCCTTGATTCTCAATCTTTGATCACTCTCTCTCCAATCCTCATGGTTTTTAAAGATGTGATAACAGGTAGAAATGCACGTTATCATAGTGCTAAATTCTTAAACAATGTTGGATTGCTTTGATGAAATATGTTAAATTACGTCCATCAAGCATAAATTCTATAATATTGCGGTCGCATGCGTCCAACGCATTAGAGCAGTTGATCTTCATATTTTTTTTGCAAAATATGCGTTAACGCAATGCAAAGATTGCGATCATAGGAATATATTGGTCGAGCACAACTTCACCGTGAGACTTTGCGTTGATCATGCTCGCAAAAATTCGCCCAAGAAGAATCACCGTAACTTAGTCAGCACAACATGGTGGGCATAGCCGAGTGAAAGGACAATTAAGATCGATGGGACAGAAAGCTGACGACAGTCGGATCCAAATTAAGTTGACAGTCGATAACGGTCACAAAGTACATTCAGCTTTATCGGTGACAATTATCCAGCACATCAGTCAGGAATTAAAGTTGTCCCATCTGTACAACCGGAGAAAGGAGCCGCTTTTCACCTTTGATGCCCTATAAATACCAAGTGCATTCTTCAGAGAAGGGGTTAAGCAGTTGATTACTTCATCACTATTACAAGTCCACGCCTCTGTTCGTAGGTTTTCTTTTCCATTTTACGGCGGAGCAAGAGAAGAGTGGTGATGTCGGAGATCATCCAGTTGCTGGGGACTTTGGCAAAATAGTTGTTAACGGTAATTTTTGTCATTTCTTTGCAGAACTCTCAATCTCTGGCGAACTACAACCCGGAGATTGAGAGAACATTTCGAAGGAGACTAAGAGACCGCTGACAGCAACCACAATCCGACAAGAAGATATGTCGGAGCAGCTTGGAAATGGAGCACCAAACAACAACAATGTCATGGCAAATCTGATTTTATTGGCAAACGATCGCAACAGGCCCATTAGGGACTTATGCATTGCCAAACCTCTATGATTTCTCTTCAGGAGTCATGAGGCCTGCCTTAGACGGAAGCAAATTTGAAATGAAACTGGTGATGTTGCAGATGATTAAGCTGCAGGTTAATTCGGAGGAAGCCGTGGCGAAGATCCGCACG